>NW_007253137.1:933728-967601 GCF_000164805.1 Carlito syrichta
CCCGGGTTTCCTCCGCGGGTGGTTTCCCTGGGAACCAGCGCGCGTCGACGCCGGGCGGTGTTTTGCGAGGCTCGACAGGCGGTCTGTGGTTGACTCCAAGCATGTCGGGCTCGCCCGGAGAGGCAGGAGGCACCTTCGCCGTGAGTTGAGGACTTCGAGGACCAACCTGGGGCTCGGCGTCCGTAGACACCTGACAGCGGGTGTGTGGCGGGGGATGGGAAGCAGCAGTCTGAGAACCCAGATCCCATCACCTTCCAGCAGCTGCCAGAGCATTCGAGAATGTCGTGTGTGTCCCTGCCTTCTCCCATCTTTGTGTCAACTGTTTTATCAAACTTCACCCCACTTTAGGTCTTCCGGTAGAAAAAGTGAAAATGCAGAGAGAGCCACGTTCCTAAAAATCGGATCGAGAATGAGACAATGGCTATATGTGTCTGTTTAGTAAAAGAGAGAGAGAAGCGACACACGTATCGAGTGGAAGCATCGTTCTGTGTATGGATCACATCTGTTAGGGGCAGTGAAGAAAGGTCGGTTATGTGTATGGCTACTGGAATCAGAATTCTTGGGTTTGAATCTGCCACCTGCTAGCCGTGTGACCTTGAGCGAGTTAATCTTTATAGCCCCAGTTTTCTCAACAGTAAATGGATATAATAAAAGTACCCACCTCAGTGAGTCATTGAGAGTTTAAGTGGCTTAATATATGTAAAAACAGCGTACACAGAGTGCCTAATGAATATTAGCTATTCATAGTAATAACATTTTTACTATTACCGTCCACCTATAATCCAGAAACTAGAAAGTCCGTTTTTATTCTTTTATACCCATCTCCAATATATCACCAAGTCCCATCCATCCTACAACCAAAATAATTCTTAAATCTTTCTCATCTGATCTTCACCTCATAGTCATTGCCAGTAGATAGGACCTTTCTCTTTAATGGACCCCTCACTATTCTTCCTTAAACCACGTAGTTGGTCATTCATTCATCAGACATTTATTGTACTCTATGTGCCTAGTGCTAGACATGGGGACAGAGAAACCATTACAAAATCCCCACCATCCAGGGACTCAAACATAAGGAGACACGTATGTCTATAATAACTAAGCGGGATGAATAAACTCAACACACAGCAGACCACTTGGGTTCCCCAATCTTGCCGTACATTCCTGTGCCTCACACATGCCTGTCTTCACCTATGCTGTTCCTTTTTCTTATATCCTGATACCCTGCCTTTTCCTTAGCCAGCTGATTCTTTATTATCCTTCATCATTCAACCCAGGCATTAGTTCCATTGTGAGCCCTTCCCTGTTGCTTGTCACTCAGCCCTATCCCACCTAGCCCAGAGTGGGCTAGGTGCCCCTACCTGTGTGTCAGAACACTTACCTCTTTCTGCAACATATCGCATAGAATTACAGCCATGGGTTTATTTCTCCCTTTTCCTAATTAGACCGTGAGCTTCTGAGAACAGACACAAGGCCTGGCACATAGAAGCCTGATACTGGTTCAATACGTGCAGAATGAGTGGCTGACCTACAATGCAGAGTGTGCTGTCTTGGTATATGAATGTCTAGAGGACAAGTCTTATGATGCGTTCTGCACAAGACTTAAGACATTATGCCTCTAGAGAAGACAGTAAGCAATAGCCACACACCTGGGTCCCGCACTGGCCCATTTACAAAGTGCCTCCAATCCACGAGGCTCCTTGGAATATCCTTAGAGACATTTCTTCACAAAGACTTAAGCTGTCAGCACAGTTTGATAAGGAGGAGAGTAATATAGTTAATTACCTATTATAACATTTCAGTGTCCTTGCAGCATAGAGACCAAGACACATTATAGAGCGTTATACTCTCAGAATCTCAGCCTATACACAGTGCTGTGAGCATCCTAAGTGAGAGTGCTTACCCAAATGTAAAAGGAACTGGCACTTCACAAATTTAAAAAGCATAATAGATTTTATAGTGTGCTAAAGTTTGCCCTTTTTAATGAAAAAATAAAGTATACAATTAATGTCAAACTCAACATATAAAATAAAATTAATTTTTTAAAAATCTTTAGGCTTTCCCATTCATACCTGGGGCCAGAAAACAAAGGGGACAATTACAAAGATATAGGAGTTTTAAACTGAACAAATCATTTTAAGGTTGTTACCCTTAGTTATAACTTTTATTGCTTGTTTTCCTCTTTTTAAAAAAAAAAAGTAGGATTTATTGAGAGAAAAAAAAGAAAAGCTCCCACAGTAGGAGGGGACCTGAGGGGGTTGCCCACCTCTGTTTTACTTTCAAGGAAAATATATATTTGTATGGTACTTTCCAGTTACAAACTGATTTCATGTTATCTCATAAGTTAAAAAAAAATTGATGCACATATTCTTCATCTTTATATATGGGGCACTTAGACCACCAGAATTAGGGTTCTGGTATGTATGTGTGTATGTATGTATGTTGTATTTATTTATGTATTTATTTTTAGAGATGGAGTCTTACTCTGTTACCCAGGCTAGAGGGCAGTAGCAAAATCATAGCTCACTGCAGCCTCAAACTCCTAGAATCAAGCAATCCTCCCACTTCAGCCTCCCCTGTAGCTAGGACTGCAGGTGAGTACCATCATATCCAGCTAATTTTCTTAAAATTTTTTTGGTGGAGATGGCATCTCACTATGTTGATCAGACTGGTGCAACAAGTGTGATCCTAGGCTCAGGTGATCCTCCTGCCTTGGCCTCCCAAAGTTCTGGGATTTCCAGGTGTGAAACACCATACCTATCCAGGCCCTAGTCTTTAGAATGCAGTTTAGTATCTTACAAACAAATGAAATACAAACTCTTTAAAAAGCATATTGGACTTTTGTGTCCAGCAGTATGGCAGACTAGAGACTCTGACTGATTCTCCCACCAAAAGCAACTCAAAGTGCTGGATAAAATATATAAAAACATCAAACATCTCAGTGAGCTGGCAAGAACATAAGAAACCTTCAAGGGCAAAAATTAGGTAAAAATGGGAAACCACATAGTAGATAATAACAATGCAAAAAGAAAAAGAAAAAAACTCTGGGTATGGGGAAAATGTATCAAAAATAATGTATTATTTCCTTGTCTAGCAAAAGTTACTTGTGGGCCAGTACTTACATTCCTATAAAAATTTGCTTTTCCAACTCCTATACATGCAAGGCTGTCTCTAAAATGTCTTTCATTTGGTTAATTATGGGCAACCCTGCATTTCAAGCCCCACTTCTGATGTTGCAATAAGCAACTGAGATAAATGGGAAAGCTGAGAGAAAGGGTTAACAGAGAGCTTAGACTCTTTTTTTTTTTTTTTTGAGTTGGAGTCTCACTCTGTCACTCAGACTGGAGTGCAGTGGCCGCTCCCAGCCACTGCAGCCTCGACCTGCTGGGCTTCGGCAATCCTTCCGCCTTAGCCTTCCAAGTAGCTGGAACTACAGGCGCCCGCTACCACGCCCGGCTGATTTTTTGATTTATTGTAGAGATGAGGTTCTCGCCAAGTTGCCCAGGCAGGTCTTGAACCCGCGGGCTTAGGCAATCCACTCACCTCAGCCTCCCAAAGTGCAGGATTACAGGCTGAGCCACCGAACCCGGTTAGACTCTTAAGAAACATGATCTTCTTCCAAAAAAATCATTTTAACAAGCTACATGCATATAAGAAAACGATTTCGGAAATGATTTCATTTTATTTTTATTTATTTGAGTTGGGATCTCACGGTCACCCAGAATGGAGTGCAGTGGCATGATCACAGCCCACCGCAACCTCGAACTCCTGGGCTCAAGCATTCATTCCTCCTCAGTCTCCCAAGTAGCTGGGACTACAGGCACATACCACTTCACCTGGCTAATTTTTTATTTTTTGTACAGGTGGGGTCTCACTATGTTGCCCAGGCTGATCTCGAGCTCCTTGGCTGAAGTGTTGGGATAACAGGCATGAGCCACTGCTCCCAGACTGGAATTGACTTTAGATTCAGTTTATCACACACACAAATTGTCATCTATTAAACAAATATTTATTTATTGCTCCTCTACGCCGGGTACATAAATAATCTTCAGTATGACAAAAGAGGAGAGATAAAACACAATGAGAGGCTTCCCCTTAGCGTTTCAGTTCCAGGTTCTAGTCTATTCCTGAGGCTTCCTTCATCCCTTCCCATAAGTTTTGTGAGAAATTCTTGTGTCCTTAAAACAGTTCCCCCTTAGCCAGGCGTGGTGGCTCATGCCTGTAATCCCAGGACCTTGGGAGGTGGAGGTGAGAGGATTGCCTGAGCCCACGGGTTCAAGACCATCCTGGGTAACATGATGAGACCTCGGCTGTACACAAAAATTAGCCATGCATGGTGGTGCATGCCTGTAGTTCCAGCTACTTGGAAAGCTGAAACAGAAGGATCGCCTGAGCCCAGCAGGTCGATGTTGCTGTGGCTGTCAGCATGCCACTGCACTCCCACCAGGGCAACAGAGTGAGACTCTGACTCAAAAAAATAAAAATAAAATAAAGTCATTTCTAAAATCATTTTCTTATATGCATGTAGCTTGTTCAAATGATTCTTTTGAGGGAGATCATGCTTTTTAAGAGTCTAAACTCTCTGTTAACCCTTTCTCTCAGCCTTCCAATTTATCTCAGTTGCTTATTGCAACTGATAATAATTCCCCCTTTTGCTTAATACAACTTTGAATAGATCCTGTTACTGATCACCAGAAAATCATCCTAAACAATACATTTTCATGGAGGGATTGAGTTCTGTGGCAGTTAAAAAGCTCAAAGTAGCAGTAGCTTAAACAAAATAACATGTATTCTGCTCACATTAAGTGTGGATAGTCCAGTGTTGGTATGGTGATTCTCTAATGAGCAGGGACACAGGTTTCTTCTGTCATGTAATTTTACCATCCTAAAATGCAACTTCTACCTTATGATCCATGATGGCTGCTCAAGCTCCAACCAGCACATCCTTTTTCCAGCCAGCAAAAAGGAGATGGGACAAAAAGGAACACATCCACTATCCAAGGACACTTGCAGAAGCTATAGGCATCACTACACTTACACCCTATTGGTCAATGTAGTCTTTATTGGGTAGCCATGTGCCCACCTAAAAAAAATCAATGATTCTAACATTAACAAAGAAGGGGAAGTAACTAGCAGTCTCTAGCTCATTATTTGAGACTTAAGGTGAGAGAAATGGTGCTGGGTTAGACCATATAAATAGAGCAAAGGAAACTAGAAACATGCAGTGTGTTCAGAGATGGTGAGCAATGCAGATTAGTTGGCACATAGAACAAATATAGGTGGATAGATAAGCCTGGAACGATATGCAGGAACCAGATTGTAGAAAGATTGTAAATGCCAAGCTGAAGAATATAGAATTTTGATAATCAGAAGAGAGTTACTGGAAGATTTTTGAGCTGGAGAGTGAAATGATCAAAATGATGCTTTAGGAAGATTGTGGTGACAGTGCCCAGCATGTATTTGGGAGGGGATGATTAGAGGCAATAAACTTGTATAATGCAAAAAGTGATTAGATGTCTCTCTCTCTCTCTCTCTCTCTCTCTCTCTCTCTCTCTCTCTCTCTCTCTCTCACACACACACACACACACACACACACACACACACACACACACACACACACACACCATGCTCAGCATCCATTATACCCTTTTGAGATCAGCTCAATTAGTTGACTTGGGAAAGCACATTTTCACCATATTCAGTCTATATAATTCAAGTGAAACTGAATCCCCTCAACTCCAGGGATATGCATGTTGCCCAGGACTGACCAGAGAATCCTCCTGGTCTTGGGATTAGTTCAATTATAAGCAAATAACTCCATCAGGGCCACAAAGTTTCAATTCTGGGACTTTGGGGATATTTGGGGGGGAAAGTGAATCTCTTCTCTATGGGGATTGCTGAGAAGATCTCATATAAGCCGCAAGCTGCCAGCAACAATCTTACTCCCCAATGGAGAACATGCCTGAGAATTGAACTAACATGGAGACAGCAGCTCTGAGAGATAATAAACCATGTATGAGACCTTATGACATCATTAGAATTCCTGGATCAAGCTGTGACTGAAGCCTGAGACCTTGAAACTTTTAGTTATATGAATCAGTAATTTTCTCTTAGCTTGTGGCAGGAGTGAAGTATATCACCTCCTCATATACCCAAGGTCAAGATGGTTTTTGAGAAATACGTGTCTGACCATCTGGCCTCTTTTATTAGAAATGGCCCTACTCCAGCATTTTTAAATGAAGATGTTTTTGTTTCTATTTTATTTTCCAAAGGGGTATAAAAACTACTAAAAGGGATAAAATAAATAAGAATGAATCAGCTCACTCACAAGAAATATTCCTGGATAATGATTTTTAGTTGCTGAGACTATTCAGCACATTATTTCAAAGCGGTAAAATTCAGAGCAATCTGAGAAAAGAGAATTCAAAAGTGGCAGCTGCATTCGCTAGCAGGTTTGTGTAGAACACACATACAGAAAACCCCCATTTTTTTTCTGTGTAAATATCAAGAGGCCAAGACCTCTGATCATTAATTAAGTTACTTTGTGCATTATAGTGCGCAGAACAACAGAGGGAAAGACCCTTTATTGAAAGTTCGTATCACGGAAGTGGAAGTTTCAGAAGGACTGGAGCTCAGTGTCTTGTGGCCTTCATTAACCTGAACCTTCCTCTTCTGTTGCAGTGGCCTCAGTGGGAGCTATTTCTTCTACGTGTTCTGCTGTCTTCTCCTCTTCCCCCTTCACATCCTCTTGGGGATAGATGTCTGGGCCCAGAATTGGTATACACAGTCTGACTCCTTGACATTCTCCATGCTATAGTAGAAGCAGGAAAAGGTCAACTTGTATTGTTCCACACGGGGGTCACTGGCCATTCACCCAAGGCACAGATAATTCCAGTTAATGTCTTTTTTTGGCATTATCAATCTGTGTTCCTCATAGGGACCATCGGGGTCATCAACCACCAGCTCTGCATTGCTTGGAGATCCATCCTCTTCTTTGGTCACAAATATGATTCTTCCTGCTGGCAGTAGAGCAAGACTGCAGCCCAGCATTTAGGACTCACAGAAACAGCAGTGGCTTATTGTCATAAATTTTCAAAGTTAAGGGCACAATTACTGCTTTAAACCAGGAGTACAAAGTAGACACTAAAGTTCATGGAATATATGGCAAATTTGGAAGAAGATAATCATAGTGTCAAAAACTGACAAGAGATTCATTTTTAGCACTTAAAATAATTTTCAAATCAACATGAAAAAAGAAAAGACCGCAACAAAAAAAATATGGCAAAGGAATGGATACTTTATGGAAAAGAAAATCCAGAATGTTAATAAGCATATGAAGAAATATTCAAACTCATTGTTAGGCCAGATAATGACTACAGGACCCCTCAGGAACTGCCAGGAGTGTAAACTTTGTGAATTAAGTTCCTGCATATCGTATGACCCAGCAAATCTGTTCCTGGGTATACATCTCAGAGAAATTCTCATAAAGTGTCATTTCAAGATTATTTATAGTGGTGGGAAATTGGCCATTCTGGAAGTCTATCACCAGGAGAGTAAATAGGTAAAACTTGGTAGATACACACCATACAGTATTATGTTAGTCAGAGTTTTGAAAACAGGACCAATGAAGTTAAATAAAAATAGAGAGGGGGAAAGAAAGATTTATGATAAGGAATTGTCTCACATGATTAAGAAGTCTGAAAAGTCCCAAGATCTGCAGGCAATAAACTGGAGACCCAGGAGAACCAATGGTATCATTCCAGCCAGAGTCTGAAGGGTTGAGGGCCAGGATTGCTGATAGTGCTGGTTCCAGAGATGAAAGAAGGCAGGCTTGAGACCCAAGCAGAGTTGGTATTTCAGTTGAGTGCAAAGGCAGGAAAAGACTAATGTTCCAGTTTATGTTGTCAGGCAATAAGAGCTGCCTCTTACTCAGCCTTTTTGTCCCATTCAGGTCTTCAGTTGATTGGGTAAGTCCCATCCACATTCAAAAGGACAATCTACTTTACTCAGTCATCTGATTTAAATGTTAGTATTATCCAAAAACACCTTCAAAGAATTACTCAGAATAATGTTTGTTAAAATACCTGGGCAACCCGTGGCCTGATCAAGTTGTTGCATAGGATTAACCATCACAAATATTATGCCATAGTTAGAAGCAACTGATGAGAAAGCCACAAAGCAACCTGGATGGATCTTAAAAATATAGTGCCAAAGAGAAAAGCACCTGGATTCAGGTGAAGTACCAGCCTGCCCCACTCAGAGAAGCATGCTTTGTAAGAACCAATGGAAAGAAGCCTGAGCTGCTAGAACCTATTCCCTATGAATTCCTGACCTAATAAATGTCAAAAATAGAAGATCTCTAGACCATAAAAAAGTGTACGTATGTATGTGTATGTATGTGTGTGTGTGTGTATATATATATATAGTACTAAGTGGAAAAAATTTGGACATATGTACATTTTAAAATACATACAAACCAGGTGCAGTGGTATACACCTGTAGTAGCTGGCTGAGGCAGAAGGATCACTTGAGCTAAGAAGTTTAAGGCTAGCCTGGGCAACATAGCAAGATCCCATTTCCAATTTTTTTTTTAATTTTAAAAGTGCATACATAAAAACATACATATTTTACAAAAAATACATGCAAAAAAAGGATACATATTTAAAGCATTTGCATGCTTGCTTATCAAGAGGACAATAGGAATAAGAACAAAAAATATAAATAAAGCTGGTCCTTCATGAATCAATTATGATAATATGTTATGAACTGATAAGTATGATTAAATCAACTGTCTTAAATCTCTTCACCTGAAAAAGAATTTTTAAAACAAAACCACAAAAGGAACTTAAACATGAATTTTTCAAAGAGAGAGGAAAAAAATTAAGTCATCTCAAAAATGAAGACAAACAGAATAATAGGCCAGGCACGATGACTCAAGCCTGTATTCCCAGTACTTTGGGAGGCCAAGGTGAGGGGATTGCCTGAGCCCACAATTTGGAGAACAGCCTGGGCAACTTGGCAAGACCTCATCTCTACAATAAATCAAAACATTAGCCGGGCGTGGTGGTGTGTGCCTGTAGTTCCAGCTACTTGAAAGGCTGAGGAGGAAGGCTCTCTGGAGTCCAGCAAGTCGATGCTGGGGTGGCTATGAGTGTGCCACTGTACTCCAGCCTGGGCGTCTGAGTGAGAATCCAACTCAAAAAAAAAAAAAAAAAAAAGAATAACACAAACTTGGAATAAAAACTTGTTCAAAATAAAAATAGGCTGGGCATGGTGACTGATGCCTGTAATCCCAACATTTTGGTAGACTGAGATGAGAGGATTGGTTGAGGCCAGGAATTCAAGACTGGCCTGGACATCATAGCAAAACCCCATCTCTAAAATAAATAAATAAATTTAAATTTTTAAAAAGAACCACAGAAGCCGGGCTCGGTGGCTCAGCCTGTAATCCCGCGCCTTTGGGAGGCTGAGGTGAGTGGATTGCCTGAGCCCGCGGGTTCGAGACCCGCCTGGGCAGCGAGACCTCATCTCTACAATAAATCAAAAAATCAGCTGAGCGTGGTAGCGCATGCCTGTAATTCCAGCTACTTGGAAGGCTGAGGCGGAAGGATCGCCGGAGCCCAGCAGGTCGAGGCTGCGGTGGCCGGGAGCGGCCACTGCACTCCAGTCTGGGCGACAGAGTGAGACTCCAACTCAAAAAAAAAAAAAAAAAAAAAAAAAAGAACCACAGAATAGGCCACGCACATTGGCTCATGCCTATAATCCTAACACTTGGGAGGCTGAGACGAGAATTGCTTGAGCCCAGGAGTTTGAAGCCAACCTAGGCAACATAGTGAGACCTTGTCTCTATAAAAAAAAAATTAGCTGAATGAGATGGTGCACCTCTTTAGTCCCAGCTACTTGGGAGGCTCAGGTAAAAGGATTGCCTGAATCCAGGAGGTTGAGGCAGTGGTAAGCTGCAGTCGGACCACTGCACTCCAACTGCCTGGATAACAAAGTGAAACCTGGACTCAATAAAAGGAAAAAGAATCACAGAATACTAACTTGAGAAAAGCAAGTTGAAAGAAATGGAAATGAAAAAAAAATGTTGAAAAAGGATTAAAGAGAAAATTATGTAAATACATAGAAGAAAGAAAAAAGAAATCCAATATGTGCATAATTTAACAAAAGAATCTAGAAATTGGAACAGGAAAAAATGTAGACAAATATTTTGAGAGACTTTTTAGAAACACAAGAAGATCTAAATCTATAGATTGAAAGATCACACCAAAATGTGGTATATATGCACAATGGAATATTATGCAGCCATAAAGAAGGACAAATATATGGACTTTGCAGTAACTTGAATGGATTTGGAATTGATCATACTCAGTGATTTATCACAGAAACAAAGAACAGAGTTCCATATGTTCTCACTCATAAACGGAACTTGAACAATTATAATGCTATGGGAAGGCAATTGGCAGTGGTGGGAAACTGTCGGTGGGGAGGGGTAGAATTGGCAGTTAAGGGAAACTGCTAGGAGAGGGAGGGCCATACCTCATCAACAAGGGTACCTGCATGATCAATGTTTATATGCCTAACCCTGAAATGTATTCCACATCTTTATAATAAAAATTAAAAAAAAAAAAAAAGAGCACACCATATCCCATTGGAATAATCAAACCAAGACCTAGTCTAGTATGGCTACTGGAGTTAAAGCTAATTAAAGAATCTTTTGAGTATCCAGAGTAAAATGAACAAGACATCTATACAGGGAAAAAAATTCAAAATGTGATTCAAAAGACTTATAGCCAAGGATTTGATACCAAAGAAACTTTTTAAATAAAAATATAACAGACAAACATTTTTGAACATGCAAGCACTATGGTTTTCATATTGCCCTTTTTAAAATATAGGATATTACTAGAGAATGAATTTCAGCCATGAAAGAAATGAATTTAAAAATATGGGAAGGAGGGTACTGACTGTGATCGTTAAATTCATTTGTCTATAGAACTAAGTCTAAAACAATTGTTAAAATTACGATCATAGAACAGAGAGTAAATGTTATAAATCTTGACAGTATAGCAATTAAATAACCAGCAAAAGGTAAAAGAGAAAAGTAAGGTAAACACTACAAAGATAATATAATCAGGTGATGAAGAGGTGAAAAACAAGAAATATACTACTCACTGTTTTGAATAATATCTAAAAAATAGTTTCAAAGATATTAAGGTGATCACTGGAGCAAAAATGCAAACCTTCCAAGTTCAAAAAACATGCATACACAAAGAATATACAGACTGTATAGTGAAAAAAATTAAATACAAACTGAAAGCCTAACAAAAAAAAGATAAACTAAAATGAAACATAATTTTCTTTCCAATAAGCACAAAACAAAGTTAAATTTACCAAATAATTGAAATTTTTCAATAATTTTCTCACTGAAATAGCAAAGCAAATCCCAACAATATGTCACATACAAAAGATTCAGTAAAAACAAAGTAATTTAGAAAGATGGAAAATAAAAATATAAGAGAAGGCATATCAAGCAAATGAAAATCAAGATGAAGATTTTAATCTCAGTGTTAAATTTAGGGGGAAAGCATTAAATGAGACAAAGATAGGCACTTTATAAAAAGAAAGCATGAGTGTAGAGTTAAGATTTCACCCTTAAGAATATCAATGTAACAAATAAAGCATTTACATTTATAAAGCAAATTCAAAGAGAAATAATCAGAAAATATGACTACTCATTTTATTTTCGACCACTTGATCTGTTCTAGGTAAGAACATAATAAGGTAGATTTTATACATACGTTTATGTATTTATAAAGTTATATAAATATATGTGAGAAAGAATAAGGATACATTTTCTTCTCATATACCATGATCTAATCACAAAAAGTAACTAAACGTCAAAGGGTGTTTGAGACAGGCCTAAGAATTTTGCCTCCCATCGGCAAGGAAAACACTCCTTTATTCCCAGCTCCTTTAACTACAACTGGCTTCTCTTTTGTTTCCTTTACATATTGAACTTCCAACTTGGGGATTGGGGGGAGATATTATCACATACACACACACTTACATAACAATGTAAAAATGTTTATTTTGTTTCTAATTTGAGATATATATCCCACGTGCCAAATATGTAGAATGGAATGCTACAAAGCAGTGTCCAGCAGATCTCATTGATTCTGATGCGCTAGCTCACAGGAGCTTTGCAAGGGTTATCTCTGCCAGGAAGGAATTTGAGAAGTTTGGTCCAAACATGGATGTTTAATATATGAGAGGGGACCCCCAAAACTCAGAATTTATTTATAAAAATTTTCATTCATTCATACATGTTTAAACTTGTCACCCTCAAAGTACTCCCTATTTGATGCAATACACCTATCGAAATGCTTTTTCCACTACTCAGAACAGTTTTTGAACTTGTCAATTTTGATGCCTTTTAGTGCTTTAGCCATGTTTTATTTCACCTCTTCATATCAACAAAACATTTCCCTTTGAGGAATTTTTTTTACATGGGAAGCAGCAACAAAAAAAGTCACTCAGGATGAGATCAGGTGAATAGGGAGGGTGGGACACCAGAGCCATGCCACTTTTGGTCAAAAACTGCTGAACACTCAGCACAGTGTGGTGAGTTGTCATGGTGGAAAAACCAGTCACCTGTTTGCCACAATTCGTGGAGTTCCTTCCGCAAATCGTGATGCAATCTTCTCAAAACTTCCAGATACTAACTCTGGTTAACCATTTGATCCAGAGAAACAAATTCCAAGTATATTACAAGGGACCCACCCTCCAAAAGGTAATTCTGGGTTTAATTGGGTTCACCCCTATTGTAGGTGGGGTGTCTGCAATGAAAGAGGGGAGAAATGCTTCAATAAGAATTCAAGACATAAGAATGGTCTGAGGCTCCTTGCATCATTTATCAGATGTGTTTGTGATTTGAGCTTTGTGAGAAAGCTTCTTTTCCTGGCATAAGAAGCTATCGTGGTTGTCAACATTCTTCATGCGTGTGCTCTTAGCCATCACCACTTTGGACAAAGACAAGCAAAGTATGCAGTTCGAGTTTATTTTAATGCAATTAGAAGGCTAGGTTATGGGAACTTGTTAGAGAGATGCTTTGAGGTCAAGAACTTTGAAGAATTAAAGAGTTCTCAGAGGTCCAACTTATTCAACATGCAGGAGCCCAAGAGATTGTGCTTTCTTGCTGTTCTGATGAAACATCTCAACATACCGAACGTGAAACCACAGGGGAAAGGAAGAACTTTTGTTTCAGGAAGTAAAAATCTCCAACTTAAACCAGGCATGTGAATTGAGGATTCCTGATGGAATTATAGATTTCAAGGAGTTGCTTAAGGTTTCAAGGAGTAGAATTAAAGTCCAGATTTCAAGGAGTTGCTTAAGATTTCAAGGAGTAGAATTAAAGTCCAAATTTCAGAAGACATATTTTGATGAACACGAATTATATCTTAGGTTTTAGCAGCTGCTTTTGGCGTGAAAATCTAAAGATGTGTCTGAATTATCAAGTACCTCTCCTATCTATGCAGCTTGGTTGCAAAAGGAATTTAATTTCACAGACCTGAAAGGGAACTATGCCACCAAAAAAGACAAAATGTAATTAGAATTTGAAAAGTGGCATATGAATCACAAAATTGTCCTAAATTTCAGTCCGCTTGTCTCTTTCATGAAATTACTGAAATCCAGTCTGATAATAACCATATCATCAGTAACAAAAATTTGGAGTAGAAATTCAACTACACACTGAATACAATCCAGACATCTCAAGAATTATTTAATTGCATGCATAACTGTATTGTCAGTGATATAATCAAAATTAATCAGTAAGTTTCTGTTTTTAGGTAAATATCTTTCAGGACCAAGATCACTCTGACATCATTTCTCTGGGAAATATATTCTTGCCAGACAAGCAGACACTTTTGGCTGCAAGGAATGGGCATCTGTCCCCAATTCAATGCTAGCAATGCCAACTCAGGGCCCAGATGATTCAGATAATTGTGGAATCTGACCTTGAGGCAAAGAGCTGAGAACCATGTTAGAAATATCTGAATATTGCTTAGCCTGGTATTTTGTAAGGAGTAAATGAACAATACAAACTCTTAATTGGCCTGTCTCTTGGGGTCCTGAAATTTCCAGCATATTGTAATTACAAGGCTTCGAGGAAGGCCTAGCCAAGAGATATGAGTCATCCCTAGTTTTGATAGATATATGTGCATTTTTATTAATAGAGTTGACTACACAATTTTGAAGGACTCTTTTCATATTATTACAAAAATCTATATTTTTGAACATCATTAAGGGACAATTCAGGCCACATGCATGTAGATTTCTGATGATCCCTAAAATATGGACATTATTATTCTAAAGAATTAGAGAGGATTTCTGCTATGAACATGACTGGGTATATTAGTATTTTATCTTTCTATCTTTTGAAGTCACTTAATAGCTAAAAGGATAAACCACAAATCCCACCCCTCAAAATCCACAAAGCCATAATTTTTTTCTTTTGCAGACTAGGACACAAATATGCTGCCCACATTTCAAAATTTGTATGAGTTGACAAAAGCAACTGAGATTGAGCAGAAATTGTATGGAAGAAAGTAGAGGAAAAAAAACACAGAGACTGAGCTCAGCAGCAAGAAGTCTTGACTAGACAGTGCTAGCAAAACTATAACTTCTGAAGGTAAGAAACACACCCTGACTTACAGAAATATTATTATTTGTTACAAAAGGGGGTGTGGGAACTAGGACAAGTCATGCTGGTAGCAAAAGCCTCCTGTACCCAGTTTGATTCAGAAAGACAGCACAAGTGAGGCTGCATAAAGAATCACACAGATAAGCCATGTTTGCAGGAAGCAGTCTATTCACACGGCAGCAGATAAGTGAGTGTATATTTAGTGGAAAGCAACTCCTTCCTCGCCTTACTCCCATCTGTAGCAGAAACTCTTGCAAATGGTTGGGTTCAGGAAAACCCACTTGACTCAATGATGAGAAATAAGAAAGAGAGTTGCAAACCACCAGTGAAAAGAAATAATAGCAATTTTTTTTAAAGGAGCAAAATCTGACAGATGAAGAATACTTTACAAGTACAGTGTAGCTATGACAAATAAAACTTTTAAAAATGACTTTCACTGAATTTAAAAAAAAAAGAATGAGGTAATCATCTCCATAAAAGAAAACCATAAAGCAGAAATGTAGGAATTCAAGGACGATATAGTGGGATAGCAAGAGGTGATGGAAAAAAAAAAAAAAACCAAAACTATCACAGAAAAAGAAAGACTAAATTAGAAGGGAATTGAGAAGGAAAAGACATAAGAAAAGATAATATAGAGAAAAAAATGAGAAAACAAACAAAATGAGACAAAAAGTATTAGAAACAAAATAATATATACAGAAAACAGGCAAAGAAGGTTTTCTAAAAAACTCACAATTGATGCCCTCAAGGAAAAGATCCAAAATAATGGAACAAACAAATTCTTAAAGATATAACTGAAGAAAATTTTTCTTAATTAGAAAAAAGTATGTCTCTTTATTAAAAACATGTAGTACATGCAGGGAACTTTACCTGTTATAACTACTGTCTACAAAGGAAAAGAAGTAATCCTTTGGAGGGATTACAAGTAATCAAGTCCCTTGTAAAGGGAAAATGTCAGGCTGTCCTTAGATTTCTACACAACAGCATTCATTCCAAGAGAGTGGAGCAACATATATAAGATGCTCAAGTAGAGAACGTGAACACAAAGACTTTGTGACTAGCAAACTGTCTTTCGATTGTAAAGACTACAAAGAGTTTAAAATATGCAAAAACTCAAGTAACAATGTTGCTATTAGACCTTCTTAAGAAAACTACTAAAAACTACTTTAGGCAACAAAAAATAATTGGTGAAACTACAGCAAAAGAACTGCTTGTGAACACTGTATCATTAACTTTGAAATGAAATCTTCCTTTATGTCCTCTGGAATTCACTGATCAACAACCAAATCCACTGTATCCTGAACCTCTTCTCCAAACATTTCATTCGCCTCCCTGCTCTAGAAAATCAGCTCTCAACTGGGCTCGGTGGCTCAGCCTGTAATCCCGCGTCTTTGGGAGGCTGAGGTGAGTGGATTGCCTGAGCCCGCGGGTTCGAGACCCGCCTCGGCAGTGAGACCTCATCTCTACAATAAATCAAAAAATCAACCGGGCATGGTAGCGCATGCCTGTAATTCCGGCTACTTGGAAGGCTGAGGCAGAAGGATCACCGGAGCCCAGCAGGTCGAGGCTGTGGTGGCCGGGAGCGGCCACTGCACTCCAATCTGGGCGACAGAGTGAGACTCCAACTCCAAAAAAAAAAAAAAAAAAGAAAATCAGCTCCCCTGAGGATACTGCTTCCCCTGCAGCCATCTTACCTGGTGGCTGTTTTTTCTTCTCCTACAGCCCTTATATATCTGGGCCTAGATTTGAGGCAAGTCACTTCTTTGCTCCTCATTGCCATTTTCAGACTTTTATCACTCCCCACCCTAAAATTATACATCATGTTATCAGATTAATTCACCCAAAAATGTTCATTTTTACTGTCATCTATTGAAACTTGGGTCAGCCTTTCTCGTTTCTCAATGATATTCACTCCAATCTGCTAATCTCTCTCGTTAGTCTGAATTCTTGATTTCAAGAACTATTGTAGGTGATCCTTCCAACACCATAGTCTCTCAGTTTTTTTAACTCTCCGTTCCAATAAACTTGTTCTCTACCATACCTTAGTCACTTACTCCTATGACCATGCCCTAGATTTGGCATTATCAATAACTTAATAATCTTAGTATCATTATTCTATTTCCTGATATCTCACTTCCTGCCTTTCCAATTTACTCCTTTTGATACCCCAGCAATCCTTTGAACCATATACAAGGGGGAAAAAAATGATATATATACAAAGTTAGTCATTGCAGCATTGTTCTTAATAGAAGAATATTATAAATGACCAAATGTACATTTTTAAAGAACCTAGTTAAAGATTTATTTAAGAAAAGGAACAGATAATTAAACCAGGAAACGGAAGTATATGAAGAGGATGCCCGACAGGAGTTGTCACCTTCAGACAAGAGATGCAGTTAGCCTGGAGTGACACGGCAAGGGAGGAACCTCAAAATAA
This sequence comes from Carlito syrichta, assembly GCF_000164805.1. NCBI lineage: Eukaryota > Metazoa > Chordata > Mammalia > Primates > Tarsiidae > Carlito > Carlito syrichta. The sequence continues at coordinate 950,870 of NW_007253137.1, forward strand.
ATACCAAGTATCTCTCTTATCAGTCTCCTCTGTTCTCTGCCATTTACTCAGAAATTGAATAATTATGATTAAATTGCCTTTTTGTAGGCCTCTTTGAGAAGACATAGGTACCAAACAGCCACTACTATTAGGCAAGGTACAAGTATCATATTAGAGCCATATGAGCATCTGTGTCAACCCTGACTAAGGAAGTAGCTCCCAACCTAGGAGTCTCTGGATCTTTGAGGGGGTTCTCACAGGTAGTTATGAGAGCATTGAATTATTTTCAACATTTCAAAATACCTAGAAATTGTATATCTACTCTCGATAAGACTGTACAAGCAAACTGCAATGTCATGTTTTCTAGCTTTGAGTTGATGTAGTATGAATTCATGCTGTTCAGAAGTGTGATAGTTGGTTTTGTAAATTTTTTTTTTAAGTTTTCAAGCAAAGTTTATTTAGAAAGTAAATAGAGCGAGTGAGATTCACCTCCCCAAGGAGGGAGAGGGGTCCAAAGCTAAGAAAACATGGCAGTCATAGCTCAGAGAGCCATATGGAGACACCAGAGTTTTACAAAGCAATGACACAACTTTGATTAACAAAGAAAGGAGCAGCATTTGAAAGAGAAATGTCCCCAAGTGCAGCTTCCAAGAACTGGGAAGTTGTAGGCCTTTCTCAATTTCAGACAGTTACTGAACCTAGGAGGTACAGTTTATAATTTGTGAAATTATTTTAGTACTGAAAATCACAAAATATATTCCATTATTAAGATATCCTAGCTTGCCGGGCTCAGTGGCTCAGCCTGTAATCTCGTGCCATTGGGAGGCTGAGGTGAGTGGATTGCCTGAGCCCACGGGTTCGAGACCCGCCTGGGTAGCTAGACCTCATCTCTACAATAAATCAAAAAATCAGCCGGGCGTGGTAGCGCATGCCTGTAATTCCGGCTACTCGGAAGGCTGAGGCAGAAGGATCGCCGGAGCCCAGCAGGTCGAGGTTGCAGTGGCCGGGAGCTGCCACTGCACTCCAGTCTGGGTGACAGAGTGAGACTCCAACTCAAAAAAAAAAAAAAAAAAAGAAAAAAAGATATCCTAGCTCAAAGATAGATGTTGCTATGTGTTTTTTCTGAAATTATTGACTAATTCTCCAAGCTAAATGTGATAAATAATCAATAGTATAGCATGTTTGCATTAAAAATCTTAAAACGTAAAATAAAAACATTGTTCTGGTTCTAAATTCAGTACTCAGATTTGTTGTTTTTCTTTAAAGATTTTAAGTATTCTTTTGTTCACTTGACATTGCTAGTCAAGCACTTTTAAGGGTTAGGTTGCATATAATTTTGTCCTGTCTAGTCTGAACAATTTTTAAAGTTTCATGTAGAATTGCTTTGTATCTCATAGCAAGTCTAACTACCTTATTAAGCTTCTCTGAGGGAAAAAAAAGACCACTAGAGTAAAGACGATTTGGTATTCTATATTGTATATCTACTCTTGATGAGACTGCACAAGCAAACTGAAATGTCACATTTTCTAGCTTTGAATTGATGTAGTATGAACTCATGCTGCTCAGAAGTGTCTCAGGGGTTAGTTTACTTTTAAAATAAAATAAGGGGGCTTATTAAAGTCAGGAAAATTTGCAAATTTCAGAAGTACTAGAGTTAACCATTTTAGGGTAACCAGAGGGAGGTGCAAGGGTAATCAGAAGCTTAGCAGTGCGTTGGAGACAGAGGAGAAAGAGCTGCCTGGAGACCAGAAAAGCAGTTGGAGTTCCTGTTGCTCCCCATAAGGGATCATTACATGCAAAACTGTCAAGACGTCAAAGCATCAGCAATATACAAACACAAGATAGAAGTGCTTTCCTCCAAACCAAGCCTCAAAACTGAGGAGTTTTTTGTTGTTTGTTTGCTTTGTTTGCTTGTTCGTTTTCATGTAAAATTTCCCAGTGGTGGTGTTTTTCTCATCAGTGAACACTTCAAACCTCTTGTGCGGGAATGCAGTGTCATTCGTCTCCCCTTAAGCCCTTGCTGGATTAATTTTGTCTGTCTCGATGATAGGACTCACAAAACCAGGCTGGGCAAAGACAAAATTCATAGAATTTAGTATCTCTCTTCAAGACACTTATTCACCAACAAAATAATTCAAATGGAAAGGCTTTAGGCATATGCAAAAAAAAAAAAAAAAATCCTCTCATGGTTGGGAGCCTCCTGGGAGAGTGGCATAGCTTATCAATGTCACAGATTGATGTGAAAAGCCAGCAGATCCCAGTTGGGGCATAAACTCAAAGCTGTCAGACCCCAGGCAACATGCAATAGGGCATATTAATGCAGTCACAAGGATCAGATCAGTAAAACTCCAGAAAAATTGGATAACTAATTTTAAATAAGATCTTTCTTTCCCAATTATTCTCAGCATTTCAAATTTGTTCTCCCAAAAGACTCATACTATAATGTGAAATTCAGGGGACAGCAAGGAAATGGCAAAATAAATTACAGCATATCCATTCTCTTGAATTACATGCATTTGTTTAAAAGAATGATTTTGACAAAGGGTACCTGATCCTAAACCAGGGGAAGTGAGGACCAGTTGCAAGTCCAAACTTCACCTGCACATACATCATATATTATTTGTGTACCTGATCCTGACATGTACCCAACATCTTTATAATAAAATAATTTTTAAAAGGATGAGTTTAATCTCAAAATACTGACATAAAAATGTTTTTTTTTAAACAAAAAGGCTAATAGAACAATGTGTATAATATTCCATTTTTGCAAAATTTTCATTTTGCAAAACAAGTGCTTTGGGTGCAATCCTTGTTCCCCTCAGATTTCTTCTACTGTCTCCTTTATCCTGAGCTGGCTGGAGTCGAGCTGAAACCCAGGGCCTGACACACTAAGATGTCCCTCTGTTTCTAGGTATAAATGGAACAGGGGACTTGGCTTCCTGAGTGGCTGCCAAGGGCTGGAAATATAGGAAGTGACCTTCCTCTGGGGTGAAATTTGGCCAATGAGAAATGAGAGGCAGGAAAGATCCAAGGAATGTTTTCCTCCCCTGCCTCCCAGCAGTGAACTACTCTGAAGTGTGGTTTCTTCTTGTGGCTTTTCTAGAAGAGTCCTGCATGCCGAGTGGACACACCAGCCAAGCATCTGCTATGTCTTTGCCAGGCCAGTTGTGAAATGGTAGCAAGTGTGGTCACACATCACATTATGCTGCTTTGCATCTTTCTTGCTTCACTTTCATTTTTTCCTCACCCTCGCTGTCCTCACTTGCAGTTCCCAAATATAGTTGTTGAACATTAATCCTTGCCTCTGGTTCTCTTGTCTCGAGAAAATAAGCAAACTAGATATAGAGGCTATGTAAAAAGTGTTGGTGAATGTGTTCACACATGCATACCACCTGAGCCTTTGTGAATGTATGTGTGCACACAGTCACCAAAGCTTTCTATACCTAGAAATGTGAGGAGGATCCCATCAGACCTTAGCAGTGCCTGCCTTTGCTGCTCACAGGTTTTAAATGAACAGCTTTACTTTTGTGTATTTAACTAAGCAATAACAATATCATAAAACTTGCCACATTAATTAGACTAGTGTGCTTCCCTACTCTGCTCCTTTACAGTCTTTAGTATATTATTAAATCATTTTATTTTGAGAGATATTGTCTATGTATTACTTTTTGAAGTTTAATTAAATTATGGTAGCAATGTGGAGTATGACATTCGCTCAACCATGCTTCCTCCATTTTCTTTTTTTTTCAAAGATGTGGGGTACATGCGGGGTACAGTGACTCATGTCTATAATCCCACCACTTTGGGAGGCCGAGGTGAGAGGATTGCCTGAGCCCACAGGCTTGAGACCAGACTGGGCAACTTGGCAAGATCTCATCTCTACAATAAATAAAAAAATTAGCCGGGCTTGGTGGCATGTGCCTGTAGTTCCAGCTACTTGAAAGGCTGACTTAGAAGGATCACCTGAGCCCAGCAGGTAGAGGCTGCAGTGGCTGTGAGCGTGCCACTGTACTCTAGCCTGGGCGACAGAGTGAGAGTCCAACTCAAAAAAAAAAATGTGGGTACAATTCAGGGTTAGGTATACAAATGTCCATTATACAGGTACACTTGTTGAGGAGGTGCCCCCCCACATCTCTCCTGGCAGTTTGCTTCTGCCATTTTCTTGAACTATCTTTGCTGTCACATGGTGATGCTAGCATTCGTTTGATTAACACCATCTTTTGAGCAAATGTCATTGCTTAAAATGTGTATACATTTTTTGCCACCCCCTTATATACATACACACAAGCATATGTATATATCTACATACACGTATATACACAAGCTTTATATACATATAATAATGTATCAAATATATATACATACATGCAAACATACATGTATTCTGGTGTCAGATATCTCACCAGAGGCTAAGAGGTAATGTTGGTCTAAATTTATTTTCATAGTCTTAGCTCCTACCCTAGCACCTGCACTCAGTAGGAGCTCAACAAACATTTACTGAACTGATTAGGTTCATTTGTCTCAGTCTGCAGTTGACATAATACACATCTGGCAGGAGGTTAAGTAATAGCAGGGAAGGGAGAGCACACAAAATCAAATCTGAATCACTGTTTATTCAAAAATCTTAATGTTATCGGTAAAGTTACAAACAAAATTTATCACCAAGCTGCATTATTTAAATCACCATCTTATTGCAGTGGCCAAAGGATAACAATAAGCTGCAGTGAGAATTGAAAGCTCAGATTCCAATTACTAAATTATTTCTAGATATAACCAATTAAACAAAACTTTAAAAGAATTCTGTTCTTGGCCAGGTAATCCTAGTTCTTGGAGAGTATCAGCACGATACTAGACTTGTCAACAGAATGTGACAAGTTTCCGACAAAGAATTCAGATTGATGGTGGAAGTAGCAGTCACCACAAGCAGAAGCTACCCTTCTGTAACCTACATAAAGGCCCTGTATCCTAAATTTGGTCTGAGTCTGTCCTTAAGTAGCTTCAGAACTGCAACAACAAAATGGCCAACTTTGATTACAGGCACGAATGAAGAGTTGACACAAGCAAACAATATACATTTATGCAATATTTATTACCCAGGTATTATGTGCCAGAAAATGTTCTAAGTGCTGAGAATTCAGCAGTGAAAAAAAGGATAAAAGTCCTCACCAACATGGAGTCTATTTTCTAGGACTTATGGGGGAGGGGAGAGGAACTGGGGGGTATGGGAGAAACTATAACCAATAATAGAAAAAAAACTTTTAGCCTTTAGTTTTCTAGCAAGGCCAGCTCTGAAAAAACTTGACAAAGCAGTAGAGTTCTGGCATTCCTTCCCCATGGCCCTCTTCTAGTCCCGTATGGGTCCTTTTTACATCACGTTTAGCAGCTTCCTTGCTTCCACCCCTCCCCAGACTCACTCTGGGCTGTGTATCTGGTCAGCTCAATCTCAAACTCTTAGGATGGGGCCACTAATCTGGTTTTTCTCAAAAGCCCTCCAGATGGTTCTGATGATCAGCCAGCCTGCTTCAGTCCTCTCTCTTCCTTGTAACCACCGATGAGAATGTACCCAGTTTGTGTCTTTTTCCCCATGACTTCCTCACTGCGTTCCATGGTGGTGCTATTAGCTCAGTTAATGTGTTATTTCAATAACTTCATAATACTAGTAGTCTCTGATATTTGCAGAGTGCTTTTGTATTTACAGAGCATTTTCACATAAAGTAACCATTTTATTCATACTCCAACCCCGTGAGAGAGGCAGAACAAGTTCTTCTTTTCCTCTTTTTACTACTGAAGAGGCTGAGCTCTGCAAAGTTTCATCCTTTGCCCGGAGATGTCCAGCTCGGAAGAGCAGAGTCAGCCTAAGGATCCTGCTACCTCCTAAGTAGGTGTGTTTCCCTGTACTTTTGTGCTGTTCTTTCAGAATAGAATTATAACTGTTTTGATCCCATTTCATTATAATAACTCTAAGAGTGGAAATGCAGAGCTCCTGAGCGAGCTGGTGGAAAGAAACCCCGGGGTAGGTGTGTCTTTGGTATCTTAAATCAACTAGATAGATTTTCTTTTCCACCTTCAGGTAGAACCAATGCTGTCGGAATTACTATCAAGTAACAGATATATGAATGATTAGACGAAGTGAGACAGCCGTGGGCCAGTGTTGACTGTAAGTGGGGGGCGTTCTACCCCTCAGCTGCAGCTGCAACTCACTCTCCTTGCACGCTGGCTGTCGGGAGCCAGCTGTCCCCCACCTCCAGCAACAGTCAGCATCCAGATCCCGCAATTTATTCCTCCTCTCCCCCCATATCTGATACTGCCAGGGGCACCCTACAACATATTGTCCAAACCAGAACAATTCTGAGAGAAAAAGGAGATGCTATATTAGAACAACAGTTATAAGCCAGGACCCTACTTATCACCACTTAAAAAAGGGTGAAACATTTAAAAAACAAAAAACAATTGAATGATAGTCTGCTTTTCTTTCTTGGCATGCTCCTGATAAAAGTGCCAGCACATACAAATGTATCTTACATCGCACAAAAGAAGTCCTGAAAAGTTGCAAGTTATATAAATGGAATTTCAAATGTATAGGCAGGTTAACTAGTTAAGGAAATGGAAAAAAAAAAATGTCTTCACAAAACACCTTTCTAGCTCTTATGTAAGGTTGCCAAATTGAAATTTTATTTCTCTCTCTCTCTCACTCTCTCTCTCTCTTTTTTTTTTTTGAGTTGGGATCTGACTCTGTTGCCCAGGCTGGAGTACAGTGGCATGATCGCAGCTCATCAAAGCCTCAAATTTCTGGGCTCAGGCTATCCTTCTGCCACAACCTCCTGAGTAACTGGTACTACAGGCACACACCACCACATCTGGTTAATTGTTTTATTTATTAATTTTTTAATTTTTTTGTAGAGATGAGATCTCGTTATGTTGCCCAGGCTGATTTGGAACTTCTGGGCCCAAGCAATTCTCCCGCCTTGTCCTCCACCACTCCAGTCTAAAATTTAAATTTTCTATAGCAGTTTCTTCACACTTAACAATATATATTGGCCACTGCTATGCATCATAGACTTTTTAAATCCCACAGCCTGTGGAACAGTATGCTATAGCACATACCCAGAGGGGACTCTGCCTTGCTATGCCGTCATACTAGAATAGACACTACTGCCCACCCTGCCAACACCATTTTTATTCATATCAACTTTGTTTTGTTTTTTAAAGTAAAATAACACATGCCCATTGTGGAAAAAAACCTGAAAAATATAGAAAAGTGGAGAGCAGGAAAAAAATCACTAATAATCACCTCACCAGTAACCATTATGAACATTCTGATATATCAAATGTTTGTATCCAACAATTATTTTTTACTTAGCTGTGATTACACTATATTTAAATGTATTCTGCTTTTCACTTAAAGTATATTACATATATTTTGCCTTGCCATTATACTATGCAATAATCTGTAGAGTGGGCAACATCTTGTTTACTTAACCACTCCCAGTTCATAGAGCATTCAGGTGGTGTTCATTTTATTTTTGTGATAAATAATGATTTGTGATGAACAATGGACACTTTTTGTTATAAACAATGACACTTTATTCTCAAAGCGTATTCTATAACTCATGCTATTTCTTGAAACTAGATTCCAGAAACTGAAATTATCTAAGAATTCATGAACATATTTCAGATTCTTTTTACATATTAAAAATTGCCTTCCAACAGGTTTTTATCCATATTACATACCCATCAACAATAAATATGACTCTCATCAGCACTGAATTTTTTTATATAAGAAACATAATATGTTTTTTTATTTTGCATTTCTTTGATTTCTTAAGAGGCTTAGTATTTTCCCATAGACTACCAGGCTAATTGTATTTTCTATTCCATAAATTGTTTGTTCATGTCATTTGTACACCAGAATTGCTACTAAAAGTATAAATTATAAATATCTATGGCATGCCTTAAAGAACTCTTTATGTTCAGACTTGAGAAAAAATTTTAAGTCTATTAAGAATTATTACATGGATTAAGAAACGAGAATGATATACAATTTTCCAGAAAGATAAATCAGAACATAAGTACAGTGTATAAGCAACAAAGTAGTGATATTCAGTGGGATTCTGATGATAATTTCCATTCTCACCAAGAACTGGTAGAACCCTGAGCCTTGGAGACAGCTAAGGCAGTGTCCTCATTCCCAGTCAGTGTGTGTCATAGTCTGTGTACATAGTTTAAGCTTCCTGATTGCCTTCCTCTGTGTTTGTCATTTCAAACAGACATTGTAGATGCTGCAATAGACATCATCGCCATCTTACAGGGCTTCAGAAGGACATGTGACTTGCTCAAGGCCACACAGCTAGTCAGAATCAAGCCCTTTCTGATTCGAAAATTTCATGTTCATTCTACTAACATGCTTTCACCTGAAGTCAGATGCTTAAATGCATTCAAGAAAAAGGAAGAAGCAAGTAAGCCGAGAAATTTATTAAAATAGCAGTCATTAAGTATTAGAGATGCCTTAAGCAGACTGCACTGTGCATTAGTAACATAAAAGCACTCATTTCATATATTCTCGATTTTACTTTTCCATTTTTATAAAAAGTCCAACTTATCCACAGTCTGGTTCTTTTGGGTAGTATCTTACCTGAGAGGCAGTAGAACCCACTGGATAGATGCAGGCTCTGAAACCCATCTGCCTGGAGCTTAATCCCAGCTTTGCCAATTGCTACATATGTGATTTAGGAACATTACTTAAATGCTCTGTGCCCTCAGTTTCCCAATCTGTGCACAGAAGAGGATACTTACCACGTAGGGTTGTAAGGAAGAGTAAATGAGTTAATACATGTAAAATACATAAGGTGGTGCCCAGCATGTGGAAAATACTCAAATCATGTTAGTTGTTGCTGTATATATATATATATATATATATATATATGTCATTTAACCACATGACATCCTTGTGGCCCTCTGACAACCCTACTGTGATCCTTCTTTTACTGATGCGAAAATGAAAGCTATACTAATTACACAAACATAAGACACTATTCAAGCTTTTTTAAAAAAAAGGATCTCTGGCTATAAATTTGAATTAGATTTGAAAAACACTATATATCAATTTAATTTAAAAAGTTAAGGGAAATAAGTTACCTTTTGCATGAAAAACAAAATTAATATCAGTCACTAACATAAAGCTTTTCATCAACTTCAAACATGCAAAAAAAATGCAGAGATTTTGTAATGGTTTATTTGTATCATGAAGAAGCCTTAGAAAAAATCTCTAACTTACAGTAGTAGCAGGGATGCTGACAGATGTTACAGCATTCTCCTTTGTACTGCTTAAATACCACTTAGCCTATTCTTGACAGGCTTGACTGCTTGGTTTCAGATGCCTATGACTCATATTAGTAAATAATTAATACATGTATAAAAAAACATTTTGTGCATCAACATATGCTTTCATTTTGAATGAAAAGTGCACATATCTCAAACATTTTTCTTTTTAAAAAAATCCATCTTTATTGAGGACAAGCATGCATCAAAATCCTAGGAAAAGTCAATATTTTTATGAATACTGTCCTCAAGAAATAAGACATTGGGAGAAACATTTACACCTTCTTCCTCTCACTCCCAGATATAGGGAAAGGCCTTCACTGTGGGATGGTCTCCCGCTGTGTCCTGAGAACCCCAAGCCTACCTCAGGGAGGCACTTAAAGCAGGGACTGAAGATTGTTGCAAATGTGGAGAACTAGAGTTTACCAATGAATGGCAATTTGAAAGTAAGAAGCTAGAGACAGAGATGGTCAGCGAGGGAAGAGGAAAATTACAGACAAGTGGGGAAATGAGAGAAACGGATATAGGCAGAGGACCAAAATGGTATGAAAGTCACTGCAGATTGGTTCGATTCACCTATTTCAAAAGGAAATTGTTTCTAGTATAAAGAAAAGATAAATATTTAAGGTGATGGATATCCCAAGTATACTGATTGAATTTTTACAAATTATAGTAATGTATTAAATTATCACACGTACCCTGAAAATACATATATCTATTGTGCATCAATTTTTTAAATTGTTTTTTTTAAAAAAAACAGAAATGCTAGAATAAAAATACTCAATAAAGAGATTTTTAAAAAGAAATCAAGCAACTAAGGAGATACCTGGGCTGTGATGGAAACAAATAATATTGAGTAAGTCTGAGCCAAAAGGTATGAAGTACAGTGTGACAAACGCACACAAACACACACACACACACACACACACACACACACACACACACACACACAAGCTTCTTAGATAGCCTATTGATTTGTGGTTATAATAATTGCACTCCACAGGATAGCAAGCAATCTACTTATCTACACGTGTAAACTTGACCTATGTTTTCTCCTGCTTTTCATCTCCTGGAGTGATTCCACTGCTAGGGCAGCTATATTTGCAAATCTGCAGAAGTGAATGCTAGCATCAAACAGCCTTACTTAATTGCCAGATGTGTCTTCAGCATTTCTTGTATCCTTTTGCTTCCTAGATTCACTTCAACAATCCTAGAAATTATTGAATTTTAAGTTAGTATTGCATCTTCCTGAGATGTGAAATAAATACTGTGTAGAGAGGAGAAAAGATTTAGACAGGTGGAGATGGAGAATAGACCATGTTCAGGGAGCAGATTTGCCAAAACACCTCAGAGGGAATGACCCCTCAGTGACACTGACCCTCTGTGGTCGTCTAACTAAGCATGCCGTGGAGTTTCACTTCTTTGTATGATACTGCTCATTATAGCAGACTGTGTAATCTCTCCTTGCCTGACAATGATTTGTTTGTATGTCTGTATCCCCAACTAGACCATGAATTCCCTGAAGGTAGGAATGGAGTCTCACTCATTTGTATATCCCCAGTTCTTTCACCAGGTCTGGCACATAGCTGTTGCTCAACATTTTTTTGTTGAATGAAGGAACTAAAGAAATACATTTTTTTCTTACGCAATTTTTTGCCTAATGAAACTTTTTGGCCTATGGAACTTTAAAAAAAGCCTACAAAGTAAGGTAGAATGCATTGTTTTGTGCTCAAAATTCCTTCAGCCCCCGTGGTAGTCAGTGGAAATTTATGTAATCTGACTATTTACTGTGTTAGCAAACCTTTGGTGCTGGACACAGGCTGGTGGGTGGACCCACCAATTGACAGAGGCAAAGGGGCCAAGTGCAGTGGCTCTCAAGCCTGTAATCTCAGTAGCTTGGGAGACTGAGGCAGGAGGATTGCTTGAGCCCAGTAGTTTGAGACCAGCCTAGGCAACATAGTGAGATCTAATCTCTATAGAAAATCAAAAAATTAGCTGGATATGGTGGCGCGTACCTGTAGTCCCAGCTACTTGGGAGGTTGAGGCAAAAGTATCATCTGAACCCAGGAGGTGGAGGCTGCAGTGAGCTGTGATCGTGCCACTGTACTCCAGTCTCAGCGTCAGAGACTCCAACTCAAAAAATAATAATAAAAGGGGCAGAGGGATAGATGAGTGCTTCAGTCAAGTGATTCTTTAACATAAATTAAGTTAAGCGTTGTTAAAAATTTCACGTCTTGATTTAATCCTAAAGTGTCCATGAATTCTTGAAAGTTCAAGGATGAATTTCAGTAGTTTCTATAAATTGTTTTTAAAAACAGATAAAATGAGGTATACGAAGACGTGTTTTGGAAGCTAGGCAATCCATAGCTCTCATTAGATTCTTGAAGGGACCTATGATCCAAAAATAATATAATTCATAACTTCAAAGAGATATTTGTAGAATATGAAAAAGAAATATGCATGAGGATGTTCTTCACAACATTAAAAGAGTGCAAAATTGGAAACTATTTCAAAGGATTGCAGAGAGGGAGTATCAGAGTGTCACACACATATATAAAACATATGTGATAACCAGCACACGGTCACAACGTTTTGTTGAGTTAAAGGGCAGGTTATCGCACAACATGTGTAGTATGGTCTTATTTATGGAAATAATATGCATGTGTATCTAGGCACAGAATGTGTACAGGCATAGAAAGACAGTCACCAAATGTTAACAGTTATTGTTGCTTCATAGAATTTGGGATTTTTTGTCCTTCCTTTTTATACTTTCTAATTTGAATTTTTACAGTGAGTATGTTGTCATTTTAACAAAACAATAATAGTATTTTCAAGAATTGGAGGTTTTATTATAGAGAAATGTAAGGAAGTCAGAACTATAATTGACAAATAACAGAAACTTGAAAAGTATTAACCTTAAAGTTGGCACCAAGTAGACCACTGCTGCTCTCTGGGCAGACAGCAGAGTGGGATGAGTCATAAATAAGGCTGACCCAGTGTGGCAATACCTATGTCCTAGTTTAAACATGTTCAAAGGAAAGTGACAACTGGTCTTGGAAGCTTGGTTCCCTCTAGCTCATTGTGAACTGGTTTTTCTGTGAAGACTGAACTCTGTACAAGAATAAAGCCATGTGTGTAAGAGGTAGAGATAATTGCATATGATCACTCCTGGTTGCAGTCAGCCTGGTATGTGGCACAACCAGTTCCTGGAAGAGCTCAAGCTGCTCATCATCTGAGTCCAATTAGAATCTTCTTTCCTCCTAAATGGACAAAGACCCGCTTTCAACCTTATGTTTAAAATGTGAAACATTCATTTGTGAGATTCAAACCCTTCCTCAGAAAGATGATACAGAGATGCACACTGGCTGCAAGTGCTGCCCCTTTCAGTATTTCTGTGGTGTGCTCACAGGAACCTGCTGCAAAACTACGCATTTTCAAAACGTTCCTTTGTTTGGTGCCCTCAAAATTTTCACAACCTGGGGCAATGCACCCTAGTAATATGCATGATGGATAAGAGGGATCAGAGGCATGCTTTTCTTGTGTCAAGTGGGAGAAGGACAATTATGAAAGGGAAAAGCAGATTAATTTTAGGACAGAGTATATATGAGAAATTTGTGGGTCTGGAAAATGATTTCCTTAAAATTATCCATACCCATATATCTCCTAGAAACTCTATGTATACCCAGGAGTAAGTGCACCCTAGTTTGAAAACCATTGCTTCAGTTCACCTCCATTTATTCATAGATATGGAAACTAAAGTCCAGCACAGTGGCCCAGTCAAGTTGGAAGACTAGAGCCCAAGTCTTCCAACTTGCAGATCAATGAGTTTTCAACTCTACTAGACTAATTTTTCTGGTGACCTTGGATAAATCTTTTTACTTCTTTGAGGCTTATTTTTCTCATCGGCAAATGAGAGTGGTGGTCCAGGTGATCTCCATGCTGGATACTTTGCCTTTATTCCTCCAGCTCTGCTCTCCCATCTTCTCCATCCTGCTCTAGGCACTAGAGGTGGATATGTTTAAACTGCATCAACGGGCTTCCTTGTCCTCTGACTTCTGATTAAGTATAGTCAGTGGGAGTACCTCGCAAAAACTTGGAAGACAGAAAGGGAGTAAAATTGGACCATTTATTCCCCTAGCTCTCCTGCTTGGTTACTGTGGGTTAGTTGTGTCCTGCCTCTATAGGCCACAGACCCTGCCAGTATTCTTTATATTCAACTACCCTCTCTGAGTTCCAGTAACTTCTGTCTCCCCTCTCCCATTCAAACATGGGGGGTGGTAACATTTTCCCAGATGATTTCATCCCACTAGATCCATACAGGATTCCCCCACCCACTTCCTGCCCCATCATTTCCTGGCTTAGATTGAATCTTTTCTCTAGGAAGGGAGAACAACCAGAGGCAACTCAACATTCTCAATTTCCTTCCCTAATTCCTTAAAATGTTTTTGAAAGGAAAAGTTAGTGGTGTCACTCTAAATATATTTTCAAAATCTGGTCCTAGTTAAATATCAAAGCAAGTAAAATAAACAAAAAATTAAGTGAAAAAGACTTTTATGTTTTTAATTTTTTAATTTTAAAAAATGTTAGACATAGAGAAAAGTTGGAAAAATAGTACAGAGATCCCAAGTACTCTTGGTCCAGCTTCCTCTAATACTAACATCTTACCTAACCACAGTGCAATGATCCAAACCAAGAAGTTAATGTTGATCCAATACTATTAATCTGCAGACTTTATCCAAATTTTACCAATTATCCCACTAATGTCCTAACTGGTCTAAAATCCAGCTGTCATGTCTCCCTAGTCTTCTCCAGTCTGGGACAGTTCCTCAATCTGTCTTTCATTACCTTGACACTTTTGAAGAGTAACTAACTAGAGTGTAATATTTGTGTACAGTTCTTTATGTCCTTAGCCTTACATTATACAGTCAAAATTTTGTTTTTCAAAATTAGTTGGTTCTTCCCCAACTCCTTAAGTATGGTTATGATATTCACTTGTAATGCAGTTAGATCCATTTGTTACCCTTTGTATTCTAAGTGGGCTCCTCACACATCCTGTAAATTTTCATTATTTGGCTATATAAAACATGACATGGTTCTAAGAGTCAGAGCTAGACAAAAAGTATATCAGGTCAGTGTCATTTCCCCCCATTCCTATTACCTTATTCCTCTTCCTCATTCTTCCTGTCTCATTTTCAAACAATCCCCAAGGTACCAATAAAATTAGGTTTACCCTCCTAAAATTTATTTTGCACAAATAAGCAGATAAGTACATATTTTGTCTCCTCTTTTTTTCTTTCATGATAGAGAGCACACTACAGGTACTCTCTCTTTTTTTAATTAAGGTTCGATTTGCAGAACATAAAATTAACTATTTTAAAGTGTACAATTTAGTAGCATTCAGTAAGCTCATAGTGTTGTCCAATTACCATGGCTATCTAGTTCCACAACATTTTCATCATTTCAGAATAATTTTTCTATACTCATCAGTCAATTACTCCCCACTTCTCTCTACCTATAGCCCATCTCTATGGATGTATCTACTCTGGATAGTTCCTATAAATGGAGTCATATAATAAGTGACCTTTGGTATTTGGTTTCTTTTACTTAGCATAATGTTTTCAAGGTTTATCCACATGTAGATGTATCAATACTTCATTCTTTTTTGTAGCTGGATTATATTCCAGTTTATGAATATACCACATTTTGTTTATCTACCCAACAGTTGATAAACATTTGGGTTATTTTCATCTTTCGACTATTGTGAGTAGTGATGCTATGACCATTCATATACAAGTATTTTTTTGAATATCTGTTTTTAATATTTTGGGTTTTTATTCCTAGGAGTGGAATTACTGGGTCATGTGATAATTTTATGTTTAACTTTCTGAAGAACCACCAAACCATTTTCCACGGTGGCTGTACCATTTTACAATGTTCAAGGGCTTCGATTTTTTTACATCCTCCCCTTAACTGTTACTTTTTGTGTTGTTTGTTTGTAGTCATCCTAATGGGTGGAAATGGTATCTCATTGTCATTTTGATTTGCATTTACCTAATGACTCATGATATTATATTTTCATGTGTTTATTGAAGGTACTCTTTTACACTTTTTTCACCCATCAGTACACCTTAGAAATCACTCCATAGCAGTTTATAAAGATCTTTCTTTTCCCTTTTTGCAGTTGCCTAGTACTCCATTTTGTGAATGTACTATAGTTTATTCAATCAATCACTCTCCTACGTATGGGCAGTTAGTTTTTCCCAACATTTTGCGGTCACAAACAATGCTGCAATTAATAACTTGGTGCATATGCACTTTTTTAATTGTTGGAGGTATACTTTAGGTAGATTCCTAGAAATGAGATCAGTTGGGTCAAAAGATAAGTTCATAGGTAATTTTGTTAGTTATCAATGACATTAGAAAGGAATAATCCTGGTTCTCCTAGTCTAATAAAAGATATAAAAATGTAAATTGTTCCTAAAAGGGTTTCAAAAGGGAACTCTAAGAAAAAGAAACAACCACCTGTTTTTATACCATGAGGAATGCAAATATGTATACAACATCTTTTTCTTGTATCTTCTTATAACAAGCTAATGCTATGCTAAGGAAAGTAACCTTGTCAGCACTCAGACATACCTTGTGTTCCTGAGGGCAGGTTTAAATGTTTTGATAGGATGCCATGAGGTCTAGTAAAAGCTGATTCCTATAAGTGTCCTTTATACAATTCATTTTTTGTTTTTAACTTAATCAAATTATGTGTCTGTGAGAAAAACAGGGTGAAGAAGAACAAGAGTCATCCCCAAACTACCAAAGTATATAGGGGGTGGTAAGGAGTGAAAAAAAGGGGTTAATTCTCAACCTACTTCCATTTTTCTCTCAGAGAAATGTTAAAATATGTCAGAATGGGCCCTGAGATACCACCTTGACAATGGATCTGAACATCAACACCTCTTACATACTATCACTATACTATTGGAATTTAGTGATTAAAATTCTACTAAGGGATCTTTATCATTTAATCCTCACCAAGACTTACGTCTCTTATCCTAGAAGGTCATTTAAAGTCAGGAATTCCGAAGTACCTTATGACCACAAGAATGGTATCACCACCACCTGGACCATCATCAAATAACATTCAGTGTGTTCATCCTTTATTATTGTCATTTATTGTTACTTCGAGGGTGTTCAGTGCACTTGTCACTCACCACATGAGTGCTCAGCCCACTGCCTGTAACATAATGATGTTATGGAGAAGTCAGGAGGAAGTGGAAGGACTCCGTTTATTTCTGCCATTCAAATATCGCCTGCTATTTAATGTGCAGTAGTCTGAATCTCCTTGAGGTGAATACAAAAGAAAAAAAAGATAAAAAGTGAGAGGCAGCCGGGCTCGGTGGCTCAGCCTGTAATCCCGCGCCTTTGGGAGGCTGAGGTGAGT
>NW_007253137.1:967650-1038535 GCF_000164805.1 Carlito syrichta
TGAGCCCGCGGGTTCGAGACCCACCTGGGCAACTTGGCGAGACCTCATCTCTACAATAAATCAAAAATGAGCCGGGCGTGGTAGCGCGCGCCTGTAATTCCGACTACTCGGAAGGTTGAGGCGGAAGGATCGCTGGAGCCCAGCAGGTCGAGGCTGTGGTGGCCGGGAGCGACCACTGCACTCCAGTCTGGGCGACAGAGTGAGACTCCAACTCAAAAAAAAAAAAAAAAAAAAAAAAAGTGAGAGGCAGTGTTTCTGATGAATTGGCTGGAAGAAGCCACTCACGTACCTACTCTACAGTCCTGATTTAGCTAAGGATATAGAAACTCAGAAGAGAGGTAACCACACAGAATGCAGATAAATCATTCCACAGTGTGGAGCCCTAGGAGTCCCTGAATACTATCTGTCTTTAGCTTTCTGGAGTGCTGTCAAGCTCATACCTCCACAGGAAAAATGTTGAGATTTTTTTTCATTACTCAATGAAAACTACTTATATGTACAGGTTGGGCTAGACATAAGAATAAAATATATATATTCACTTATTAATCCCATAAATATTTATTAAGTGCCTACTAGATGCCAGGATACTTTGCTGAGCCTTGACTATAAGATGTTTATGGGACTATCAAGGTAAATCTTTTGCGTTGTTGTTGTTTTTTCTTTTGAATCAGAGTCTTATTCTGTCATCCAGTCTAGAGTGCAGGGGCACAATGATGACCACTGCAGCCTCAATATGCTGAGCTCAGGCGATCCTTCTGCCCCACTCCCAGATAATTTTTTTATTTTATTGTAGAAAACAGGGCTTGCCAACTAGCCCAGGTTGATCTGAAACTACTGGGCTTAGGCAATCCTCTTGCCTCTGCTTCCCAAAGCACTAGGAGCATAGGCACGAGCCACTGCACCTAGCAAAGATAAGTCTTGAGTTGGTGAAAAGATCTGGGTTGGAGGTATACATTCGGAAATGGCATCAAATCAGATTTGCCATTTTATATGATTAAATATGAAAATATGAATGCTATTTTTAAAATACAAAATATGTGAAGCAAAAACTGAGGTTTCTCCATCACCCTCTTACTCAAACCCAGTGGTCTCTCGACAATAACCACTATCAAGGAGTTATTATGTGGTAAGGGGCTAAAAAGATGTCAGAAGAATGCACAATACACTATATTAGATAATCAGGAAGAACAATTAATTTTCATTTCCATGTGTATTTCACCACATAAGAAAAGGTGTTTTAGAGTCATTCACATATTTATGCATAACATTTTTCTGTTTACCTATGTCTTCTCTTTACTCACACAATGACATCATTTCCACCACCTTCTGCCATCATGATGGTGAAGTAATAGAATTTCACAACTATTTGGAATAAACATAGATTTGCATGTCCTTTTTGGTGAGATTTAGCTGATTTTTTAATTGGTTCTATGTTGCAATTTTTTCTTTAGTAACCTGGAATATACTTGAGCCGAACGGTACCATCCATTTAAGAAATGTCATTGATTGTTGAGTACAGGATACACTTTCAGCACTGTAGTAATAATTCTCTAGACTCTAAGCTTTCATCTCTAAAATAGAGCAAAGTTTATGTACCTTCCATTAGAAAAAGATAACCTTCAAAATATGAACTAATGCATTTCTGTTTTGTTGAGTTGGCAATTACTCTATGCAAGGAAAGTAATAATGACTCCTCAAATATCCAGTCTCTCTTGAATTTAGAGCTTCAGCTTTAATAAAACTCAATAGTCTTTCTAGGGCAAGGAGTTCACTCTTTCTCTCCTGAAATCAAAGAGAAAAAAATAAGTAATTTAAGAAGTTTCTGACCTTCTCTGGTTTGAATGTTGGTAGAGTTCTAAATTCAACAACATGTAGCAGAAACTTCCACACACCTACTAGAGTGCCACACAACTAGAGTGCCACCCCAACCAGCTGCTTTTTATGCACCCATGATATTCATCATGACAGCCAGTAAATACAAAACAAAACAAAACAAAACAAGAAAGAGTAGGTGTAAGTTCTCAAGAAGTTTAGCATCCAACTGAGCCAGTAAAAGTTTACCTATAGGAAAAAAAGGTCACTGTAATGGCTCTTAAACCAACAAAACCAACATGCTGTGAGGAAAGAAAAATAATGGCTATTCTCTATGTTTTACCCTAAGAATTTTTCTTGAACTTTTGGCACTAACTGCGGTCCTTTTTCTAGACATAACCAGCAAATAGCAAAATGGATATGTGCCCAAAACAAGTATTAGCAGAAACACTGAGCACCAGCTAATCATATTTATTTTAATAGCTTGATTTTTATAGATACATGAGCTCCCACTTGTGATTTTACTTTGCAGTCATTTTTTGCCAGTAAAATATTTCTATTTGCAAGATCAAAGAAAACATATCAAAATTTGGTGGTGTCCCACCAAGAAGAGTATACCTGAACAAATTTAAGAATCATGTTCTGTAGTGTCTGTCCTTCAGCTCAAAGAACAAAAGAAGAGTCATATCAGACTTCTCTATCTTCCTCCTCCTGTCCCTCCCCCTTCCTTTTCCTGTCCTCTTTCGGCGGTAGTTTTCCTCTGGGGTCTCTCTCACCATCCTTCCACTCACCTACTATCCCGGTCCATACCAGAACCATCATAATAACCTTCAAACTGATTCCCTTTCTATAGCCCTGCCCACTCTAATCCATCAAACCCTCTTTGCACAGCACAAATTTTTAAAAACATTTTTCTTACCGAAGACGTTTATTGATTCCATTTTAAAAGTCCAAAAGTCTTAAGTTCAGAATCAAATCCTTCAAAATACAACAATGTCTGGTCTTTTGTTAATATTTAAATGTAAAGTTTTATCTACACATGCTTATGATCAACTAAGCACTCAGAAGAAATTTGGCAAGAGATTTCTCACATCAATGGAGTAATAAATCAGCTTCAAATGAATGTAGAGCTTTTTAAATAGCTGGTTTATTTAGGAGATGATATTGGCTACCTAAATTTGTTGTTGTTACTATTTTCTGTTTCCTTAAGAAACAAGGGATAATTTATTTTGACATCTGGGATGAATATCAGTATTCCCATTGCCTAGAAATGATCACTTGTTTTTTTGTTTTGTTTAATGAATTATCCTGTCACTGGAGATTGACTTAATCAAAGACAGATGTGCTTACCTGGACTGCAAGAATCACAAAACTTGATGCTTGCCGTCAAAAGAAAATACGACTGGTATAGTTATTTCATAGAACCCTGAAATTGCCTAGAGCCTATCATATTGTTTGCTATCAATTATAGGGTTAAAATATTTTCTACAAGAGTCTAAAAAGGTGAACTTTATGCCAAATGGTAACATCACTTGAGGGTGGCATGTTAAAGTATACTCTTTACATGTTGTTTTCATTTTTTAATAATAATATGTTACTTTTACAATTTGGAAAAATATATCTATTTTAAACAAGAAACTTTAAAATTTTCTTCAAAAAGTCATATGAATGTCACATGAACTTTGCAATTTGAGGTTTGTTGGCTACTTTGAAATAAGCTGTAGTGGCTTGTCTCCCCTAAAAAATTATTTCTACGTGGCTTCTGTCAATACCTGTTAGAAATAGCCACTGACCTCAGAGCTCAACAATGGGCATTTGTTCATTCGATCTAATCATTATTGACTTATTTGCATTTAGAATGCCATCTCCAACCATTAATTAATCATTCCTCAAAACAACCAGATAGGAGAGACGAACATAATTACCTCTGTTTAAAAATGAGACCAACCAACAGTGCTTACAGCACCCCACAGAGGCAGATTTCCCCAGAAAAGTAATCATGACTTAGGGGAATTATGCCAAGTGCCAGGACCACCACATACCCAGTAGGAGACGCAAGGGTGAGGATTTTACAAAATATCTCCAGTGTTTCTATTTCATAGGCATTTGGGATTGTATTTGCTCAAATTCAGTATACTGATCAGTCTTGCAAACCTTTATAAATGCAGCATCAGGTCTATCTGACATGGAAACATTAGGATAAAATGTGCAGCATTGTATATGTGCTTTTTAAATGTTCATAAATTCCCCCAAATGTGCTAACAGAATTATAACAGTGAAAATAAAGTGATGGTCAAACAGCAAATACATGCTTAATATCCATTATTCACAGGGCTCCATGCTGGAACTATGAATAAATGTTGGGGTAAGAAATTGAAAGCATTTACAACTCTGGCTTTGCTCTAAGGTATTTACAGTTTAATAAAGAATCCAGCCAGATGCATATGAAACTTAAGAATATTTTAGAAAAAATTTTAATTATATGTATTCCCAATTTTAGAATAAACATTTTTTTCTAGATCTTTCTCCACAAATATACTTTTTTGTAGTAATTTTATTTAAGCTTGAGGTGCAATGCTTAGTGTACAAGTTACTTTAGAATGTTGGAAAGGTCCCAGGAATTGGTCTTAAAATTATTTATCCCATTATTTAAAGAACACTCATGAACACTCTTTTAACAAAGAAAATATATTGGCATAATCAACCTAAGAGAAAACGTTTTGAATAATTTAAAAACTTTCCTAGCTGACCATGGAAGAATAACAAATATAATTAATGTGTTATCATTTTCCACTACACTGACCATGGAAGAATAACAAATATAATTAATATGTTATCATTTTCCACTACACTAAGCCATTATATAATTATGCTTATACTATTCTAAAACCCACACATGCATGCGCACACACACACACACACACACACACACACCTGTTACTTTTAATTGAAGAGCATTCTCAATACTTCTCAAGCAAAAGTCCTATTTATATTCTTGTCCAACTGGTTTATGGAATTTAGTCTTCATTTTAAGCACAAAAGGACTGTTCTAATTTTTTTTCTTTTCTTCTCTTTTCTTTTCTGGTGGAGCCTCTTCCTTAAACCCTTGAAGAGCAAATGGACCTTTCTTCCTTAATCCCAGAATGGAGTCCAAGTGAATCTAACAGACTTAAAGGGCCCAACATCTTTCATGTCACTGCCGACTTCTCATTCAAAGGGGTACTTGGGGCGGCAGGTGGAGTTATAATTATAGATTAGAAAAAGCAACATCAGCAGCTGTTGCCTCTGTTTGTTCCCGGCTATAACTGTCATCAGTGGGCAAATTGGCATAAACAGGCCTCCACAAGTGGAAAAACATTTAACCCCTGTACTTGTCACACTCTGGGTCCTCAGTAGCTGGAGAACTGAAAGAAAATCTGTACATGAGCAAAGGGTGACACTGAGGGTGCAGCACCGACCTGAAGGCACCTCATCAGTGGGAGCCTGAAATCTGAAGATTCTATTTCCTGCCGGAGACTCCAAACCAAACAAGTAGGTTAGTGCACAGAGTAAACCTATGCATTTTAATTCTGACCTCAGCTCTATGTGATTTTGGTTTTTCTGGCAGAACTTAAAAAGAAGAATGAGCTATTAAATGAAAGACAGAAAGTTGTTTGAGGGCTGTTATTTAAAACTACTGAGCTTCTATGAGGACAAATTATGAAATGGGCTTAATGTATTATGTTCCTGTCCTAACTTTGGCTGTATTCACGTTAGACAAATAGACAAGGGAAAGATGGAAAAATAAAGCCGGTTCTGTGGCATGAGCCCCATCCCTTTGTAATGCCACTTACTTATGCCAAAAGGCCCTGGTTTCTTTACTGAAATCAGTAAGATTGAAGGTTAAGCTTGTGATTGTAAAAAATGCTGCAGTTGTAGCTCCAAGAGTTTTGTTTTCTTGGTATAAATGAGCAAATTAGAGTTTAATTGTTCTCCCAGAGTTGAATAAAGACAGAAAATGGTCTTGTTTATGATAAAGTGTATGATAAAGACAGAAAATGGTCTTTATGATAAAGTGTGTTTGCTTTATATAAGAAATCTGCTATAGAATTTATTTTTTTGTGTCTAGTACAAATTCTACCTAAAAGCTCCATTATTTCAGTCTGAGTAGGTCTATGACTCCCCTCATAGATTCTTTTGAGAAAATCAAGATATTTTTAAAATCTCATTTTATCTGCATATGCTCCATGTCAGCAAGTAACTGACCAGGCTTTTCAAACAAAGATTAGCTTCAGGCCATCTATCTCCAAACCTGAATGTTTAATGTCTGCATGAGAAGTGACAGAATTCCAAAGAACTCACTGAAAACAAGGCTTCAGGGCCCAGTGCTTATCCTAACCACATTCATGAGATGGATTACAGTGGAAAGAGCCCTAAACAATGTCCTCATTTGTTGGTTCCAAACGGAAATGCAACCATCCCTAAGCATTCTACATGAGACTTTTCATCAGGAAAGTGCACCTTTCTTGTGATCGCCATGACCCAACTTTTTGGCAATCTTTTGAAATGCATAGAGTGCTAACTATGCCAGAGCTCCACCAGACAACATCTACATCTAACTAAACCCACTCAAAGTGACCCATCAATTAAATTTCCACAAGGGCCTTGTTCTTTCCAACAGTTGCTCCTGACTTCTGAAAAGAGAGCCAAAATGTTTCCTTAGGAAACTTAAAGGTGAAATAAATACTTCTTTACATACTTTGGCAAGTAGAAGCCCAGATAATGAGTTTGACCACTATTTTTTAAAATATCAGATGAAGCCAGGCTCGGTGGCTCAGCCTGTAACCCCGCGCCTTTGGGAGGCTGAGGTGAGTGGATTGACTGAGCCCGCGGGTTCGAGACCCGCCTGGGCAACTTGACTGAGACTTCATCTCTACAATAAATCAAAAATCAGCCGGGCGTGGTAGCACACGCCTGTAGTTCCAGCTACTTGGAAGCCTGAGGCGGAAGGATCGCCAGAGCCCAGCAGGTCGAGGCTGCGGTGGCCAGGAGCGGCCACTGCACTCCAGTCTGGGCGACAGAGTGAGACTCCAACTCAAAAAAATAAAAAATAAAAAAATAAAAAAAATAAAATATCAGTTGATATAGCATATCAATACCTTAAATTCTCCCATGGGAAATTTATATGAAAATATAGGTGACATTACAACCTCTCATATGTTTCATTTATTCATTCAAATAATGTATTGAACAATGGCTATATAATCGAAAAATGATAATTAGCAATTAAGATGTCTAATATCACCCTTCCCAGAGACTTTTTTTTTTTTTTACTCTTTTCTGCTGAAAGATCTGGCACTGAGATAATGGATATCTTAAATTCCAAATTATACAAACTGAGAAAGAAAAAAACAGGGATATATTGGACTGGTTACTGGTTTGGGTTTCCTTTGATATACAGATTGCCCTATCTTAAACAGTACTTTTTACTTGTGTTTTGTCTTCTTGCTCTTCTAGAAAAAAACTACCCAAGATGACTGTCACTTACTCCAGTAAAGTAGCAAATGCGACTTTTTTTGGATTTCATAGGTTACTCTTCAAGTGGAGAGGCAGCATCTACAAACTACTGTACAGGGAATTTATTGTTTTCGCTGTTCTTTACACAGCAATAAGTTTGGTGTACAGGTACTTTCCTTTGCATGTCTCCTTAAATGACCATCAAATATCATGTAAGAATACAGTCTCAAAAATCTGAACCCCTTGGTTGCCACTGACTTTTGCATTATGTAACCTCCTCCTTTGCATGAACCTCTCCTTTTCTTCTTCTCTTCAGGATGGAGTATTTTAATCCACACCTAACCACTTTTAGGATGTTAACTTCCGTGTTCAGGCTGGCTCTCATTCCAGCCCCAGTTGTGTTTCAAGAATGCTGTAATAGGCATAAAATGGAAGATGTGTATATCCTTAGATCCTTACTATGTGGTGATTTTGAATGGGCAATGTCCACAGACAAATAATTAGCTGTACTTCCCCCAACTTGTCATTCATAGTTTGAATTTGTGACTTGACAGCTTGTAGTAATCAACATGTTCGTGAATGGTGTACTTGTGTATCAGGCAACTTTCCTTCCTTTTGTCGAGAATGAAAAGGTCTTAACCAGGGTAGTACCTCAACTAAAGAAAAGGCCCAGGCTGGACGCAGTGGCTCACGCCTGTAATTCCAGCACTTTGGAAGGCTGAGGCAGGAGGACTGCTTGAGCCCAGGAGTTCAAGACCAGCCTGGGCAATATAGCAAGGCTGAGGCAGGAGGACTGCTTGAACCCAGGAGTTCAAGACCAGCGTGGGCAATATAGCAAGACCTCATCTCTACAAAAAATCAAAAAATCAGCTGGGCACGATGGTGCACACCTGTTGCCCCAGCTATTCAGGAGGCTGAGGTGAGAGGATCACCTGATTCCAGAAGTTATGGTTTCATGAGGAATGACTGTGCCACTGCGCTCCAGCCTGGTTGACAAAAGGAAAACTTGACTCCAAAAAAAATTTTTTTAATAAAGAAAAAGCCTGAGGTCCTAATTTATGTTGTGAGTTCGGGTCATTATATTCTTTATAACATCACAACATAAACCTGTCAGATTGACAAGAAGTTTGAGCAGTATCATGTCCAAAAAATACGTTTATGGCTAAAAATTACAGTCTTAGTAACATTTTATCAGTATGATAAATGGGAAGCTTTATGAGGTTTTTTTTTTAACTAAAATTGAAAGCATTTCAATTTACATTTCTTCTCTGGAGGAAGCAAAAACTTAAAACAGGAAAACTAAAGGTTTTTGAGGCTGTATTTCCACCTTTTCTATGTACATGAGTTTGTTATTTTTCTTCTCCATACAGATGAACAATTGTTTGTATCATTGCTCTCACCTACATTCTTTCTTACAGCAACAGGACCCCATTTGGAAAAGGGGGATATTGATTAAGCTGGCTGATAATTATCAAAAGTAAAATAAGAAGAGCTATTTTCCTATGCATCAAAACTAACATTCCAAACAAGTGTATATATTGGTATACATTTGACAAAATATCTTTAGAGGGAAAATCTTATTAAAAACCTCTAGTAATTTTTCAAATATTATTATAAATGTGATACTATTTTGACAGTTGTGTGTTACCTAAGCCTTCAGAACATGAAATGGTGGAAGACACAATGGTGTTTCATGATAATTGTCTCATTAGTTTACTTTTACTAATGTGGGTTTATTGCTGCTACTGCTGCTTAGAATAGAATAGCCTTAGAACAGTTGCAATGTAGCTAGAAATGCTCCTTGGGGGTCTCAATTTTTGCTCCAGTGTCATACTTATACTCCATAAAATTATATGCATACATTCTTTCTAAAGATCAAAGAGTGCCCATTTCTATAACAATAATCATTATTTTGAGTCGTCCTTCATTTTTTTAAAGTTCAAGTGTAAAAACTTGTTAAAATAGATTCCTACATCTTAAAGGTATAACAAGAACTATAGGAGGGATTTATCAAGAAAGTCAAAATACCTGTGAAAAAATATAAACACAATTTCATTCCCATGTCTATTAGTGATCCCCTAAATTTTTAATTAATTCTATTATAAGCAAATAATTATACTTAACAGAATCATAAGGCAGTACCAGATTCATTAATTTGATTATATTTATTTATATACTTGGAGGAATTTGACAAAATAATCTCTTTAGTGTTTTCTAGCTATTACAATTTCTGCATCTAATAGCTAAATATTTTTTCTTTGGCCAATTTTAATATCAATCACTTTATTATTAACTAAGTATGAGGCCATATGTTAAGTGGTTATGTATGTAGATATTATTATTTAATCTTTATAACACCTCTGATATATAGGTCTTATTATCCCCATTTACAAATGAGAAAACCAAGACTCAGAGAGATTTTTAAAATATGCTTAGAGTCCAAATCTGTAGGTGGCAGATCTGGGATTAACCTGGCTTTGTCTGACCCGGAGGTCCATGCTTTCCACGTTTAAATTCTCTTTGACCATTTCTATTGGAGCATCAGAAACCATTCCTGCTGTAACTTGGCATCATTATGATCTGGATGGGCCTGTGCAATCATCTGGTTCCTCTCCGGTCAGCTTTCCCTAACTTCAGTGTTTCTGATACCTCTTCCAAAGGTGGGGCAAGAACTCCAAGCCCACCCTGCACCCCACACACCTTCTGGCTGTCAGTACCAGTTCCCACCTACAACCTGATTGGTTGCTCACTGTTACCACATTTCCCCTCTGCTTCCTTTATCAAAGTTCCACTGACCCAAATGGGCCCTTGATGATTTTTATGATGGATCTTTCCTTGGGTTCCTTCCTCCTTTGGAAACGCTATATTCATTGATTTATGCAATTTCATCTGTTTGGCTTCTTTTCCTGTATTTTGAACATTATTATTAACCTGACTTGAAGCATTTCTTCTGACTCTGAATCCCTTCCCTACATCATCAGTAATTGTCTCGTTAAATACACCTATACTTAGTAATATACCAGAAAATGGGTTTGGGCAGGTTGGGTCAGATCTATAATATAAATTTTAGAGAGGGATTAAGTTGAATAATAAAAGTTTTCACTTCTTATTGTTAAACCTGTTTTATATTTCAAATAATTTGGGGCTTTAAAGTGAACAGTTATAATATCCCTTGAAGTATAACATGTATAATCAAGAATGTGCTAAGTAGTCTATTCTGGAGTATTTTCAAATCCAAGGTTATTATGTAACAATTAATAATAATGATAATCCACACTTAATACACTTTCTTTTAAGTACTTCTGGTGAATAATTGAAAATGAACTGTTTTCTAACATGTCTTGCTCCAAATTCAATGAAGCAATCATATAAAACTTTAAAAATATAAAGTTTTTCAAATAAAATGGTTAATAAATCCCACTATTTAGTAGCCAAAAACATTTACGTAGTAAAAGTGTTAGTACTTAAAACGTTAAGCAATTAAAAAGCTTTTGAGACACATCAGCTTAAAATAAAAGGAAAACGTTACTGCTCCTTAAAAAATAAAACTGAGATTATTTGTGCTTAATTGTTTGCACTTAATGTCACTTGCAAAGCAGGTGCAGAAGTATAATATCATAAAGGGCTGTGCATTTTATTTTTGCTTCAGATTGTTACTTACAGGAGCCCAAAAACGTTACTTTGAAAAATTATCAATTTACTGTGACAGATATGCTGAACAAATTCCAGTAACCTTTGTGCTTGGTAAGTATAGGTCACACGCAGAATGCAGCCACACAGCTGTCTCCATTAGGATAACACCAGTGACTCTGCATGAGAGTGTTTCCAAGCTGAGAGGCATGCCTGAAAAGCCACTGCTTGCAATAGAACCAGAACCAACCATAAGGTTTGCCTTCCGGGCTGCTTTCGCTAAATTAACACCAAACAAGTTTGAGGTAACAATCTGCTACTGGATAATTAAGCTTTCTCTTCACTAACTCTCCATTTTTGCAGTCAATGGTTGAGATCTAATACCCACTTACTGGGTGCCCTAGCATTGCCAGGCACAAATGACGTTTTTCCTGTAGGGTAAAAACATATTTTTTTACCCCAACCCCTAAAAGGCTAAAATTCTGCTAAAAAGCATCAATATTACCGAAATGTCTGCTGTAAGTAATTGTTTTATAATTTTCTGTTATTCTACAGGGTTTTATGTTACTCTAGTAGTGAACCGATGGTGGAACCAGTTTGTGAATCTGCCCTGGCCAGACAGGCTGATGTTCCTCATCTCCAGCAGTGTTCATGGAAGCGACGAGCATGGGCGCCTGCTCCGAAGGACGTTGATGCGCTATGTAAATCTCACCTCCCTGCTCATCTTCCGCTCGGTGAGCACCGCTGTGTACAAAAGGTTTCCGACAATGGACCACGTGGTTGAAGCAGGTACTGTGAATGGCTTTTCCTTCCAAAGGTGGTGCTTCTCAACCAAAATAGAGACCTCCAAACTTCCTTGAAAATTCCCTATGTTTATTCATTCACTCAAGAAACATTTATTGATTATCTAGTGTACGCCAGGAACAGTCTTAAGAGGCAAAGATGAATGAGACATGGTTCCTGCCCTCAAGAAATTTACTTGGGAGATGGAGGAGGGAAAGCGGCAGATAATCGCATTGCCTTTAAGACAAATATAATGATAATTATCATATGTGTTAAAACAATCTGTAATATTATCTCACAGTTTTCCAGCAGCTTATCTCCTTTTACAGCTTTCATTTAGGGCTCAAGAAAACATGAGAAAGGTAGAAAAGAGATTCCGAGAGGTTACAATCTGTCCTGAATTACAACTGACTAGCGGAAGAGCCAGAAGTAAAATTCAGGCTAAGAACTTCTAAGTTAATACTTTCCCTAAAGCATAACAGGATTCTGATAGGAATCAGCAATGTGGGTTTTTAACTAGGAAGACTCAGTAAAGGCTGTTTCAGGCTGGCTCACACCTGTAATCCCAGCACTTTGGGAGGCCGAGGCAAGGGGGTTACCTGAACCCAGGAGTTTGAGACCAGCCTGGGGCACTTGGCAAGACCTCATCTCTATAATAAATCAAAAAATTAGCCGGGCATGGTGGCACATACCTGCAGTTCCAGCCTGAGTCCAGCAGGTCGAGGCTGAGGTGGTCATGAGTGTGCCATTGCACTCCAGCCTGGGGGACAGAGTGAGACTCGACAAAAAAACAACAACAACAAAACCCTCTTTCACTGCAAATCTGTTCTCTTCTATGCCTTAAAGTAGATATGGTTATTCTAGCCAGGCTTCTGGACACAGCATGTTGAGAACAGATCATGTTTAAAGGGTGACTCTCTTTGGTGTATAGATAGTTAGCAAAGAAGCTGTTACACCGGCCTTCAATAAATAGGGTGAGGATGAAATGAGGTCATTCTTGACACTTACAGACTACATATGGCAGACCATGATATGGCTCTGTCTCTACAATGAGTACAGTCTCAAAGTAGGTTGCAATATCCAGTCTCCTTTTCTTAAATGTCCTTAAGAATAGATTTTTTCCAGCTGGGCTCGATGGCTCAACCTGTAATCCCAGCGCTTTGGGAGGCTGAGGTGAGTGGATTACCTGAGCCCGCGGGTTCGAAACCCGCCTGGGCAACTTGGTGAGACCTCATCTCTACAATAAATAAATAAAAAAAAAAATAGCCGGGTGTGGTAGCGCATGCCTGTAGTTCCAGCTACTTGGAAGGCTGAGGTGGAAGGATCGCCGGAGCCCAGCGGCTCGCGGCTGCGGTGGCCGGGAGTGGCCACTGCACTCCAGTCTGGGCGACAGAGTGAGACTCCAACTCAAAAAAAAAAAAAAAAAAAGATTTTTTTCAAAAAAAAAAATGTTTTTCTATTTGGGAAGTTTTGGGTTGCCTTTTCTTTTTGGTTTTTTGTCTTTGTTTTACCCTCTTAAATGGGCAATATAGATAGTGACTGTCAAAATCAAAATGAAAATGTAGAAACAGCCGGGCTCGGTGGCTCAGCCTGTAATCCTGTGCTTTGGGAGGCTGAGGTGAGTGAATTGCCTGAGCCCGTGGGTTCGAGACCCACCTGGGCAACTTGGTGAGATCTCATCTCTACAATAAATCAAAAATTAGCCGGGCATGGTAGCGCACACCTGTAGTTCTAGCTACTTGGAAGGCTGAGGCGGAAGGATCGCTGGAGCCCAGCAGGTCGAGGCTGCAGTGGCCGGGAGCGGCCACTGCACTCCAGTCTGGGCGATAGAGTGAGACTCCAACACAAAAAAAAAAAAAGAAGAAGAGAAAAGAAAAGAAAATGCAGAAACAAATCTGTAAATTTAGCTTTTTATTTGGAAAGAAAGAATTGTAATTCAGAGCATCCACACAGACCAGGTTATCTTCAGTGTGTCTAAAGAGCAAAGAGAAGGTTGGAAGTTCTTTTTAAAAAGAGAAACGTTAAGCCGGGCTCGGTGGCTCAGCCTGTAATCCCGCACCTTTGGGAGGCCGAGGTGAGTGGATTGCCTGAGCCCGCGGGTTCGAGACCCGCCTGGGCAGCGAGACCTCATCTCTACAACAAATCAAAAAAATCAGCCGGGCGTGGTAGCACGTGCCTGTAGTTCCAGCTACTCGGAAGGCTGAGGCGGAAGGATCGCCGGAGCCCGGTAGGTCGAGGTTGTGGTGGCCGGGAGCGGCCACTGCACTCCAGTCTGGGCGACAGAGTGAGACTCCAACTCAAAATAAGAGAAACGTTATGTGTTATTCTTTGGGAATGAACATTGGCACTAGTAAGATTCTGGGGAGCTGACAAGTTTTGATGGGTGAGTGATGGCAGTGGGTAAAACATTAGTTGGAGCTGCAGCAGATCATTTCAGCTACTATTAAATAAAACTGGTTTCAGGTAATAGCAGGTAGTTCTAGCAACCAGGTTTGCAGAGAACTACATTCGTGGAGCAATGTTATGTGTCTTAAGTGTTTTTCCCCATTGGCTTCTCCATTCTGTTTTATTTGGGCATGACAAGAATGAGCCAATTCATATGATCAACTTTCACAGTGATTAAGAGCACAGAGTAAGGATCTGAATCCTTATTTCAGCACTGACTATCTACATGACCTTGTCTGAGTTAGTTAACCTTGCTGTGCCTCAGTTTCCTCATCCATAAAATGTATAACTTATAAGAACACTTTCCACAAAAGTAGGCTTGTTGTGATGGTCAAATATAACACATTTGCAAAGAGTTTAGAGCATTTCTAGCACATGGTAAGTTCTTTGTGATTTCTTCTTCTTATAATGAAATCATCTGGAACAATGGCATATCATGGTACTTTGGTCACTTTAGAAGACTCATTGTTGAGATGACATCCCAGGTCTTCTTGACCTGTTATGACCAGGAGGTTGTGAAGGTCAAGGTGGAAATAAGGAAGAAGGGGTGTAGATGATGTTGTCAGGGATACAGAGTGAGTAGTGAGAAAGTAAGGGGTACGAGGAGTTGGGTAAGGATTTAGGTGGAGGGGCCGAGTGGTCCAGCAAATGCACAGGTGTATTATAATGTAAAACCAGTAGGAAAAAAATTAATTGACACTCTCTTCCAAATGTAAAAGTGGAATACTGCTTCAGAATAACCAAGCTGAAGTTGCTTCTTGACAATTTTCGCACTCTAATGTGTACAGGATCAAATATGTCAAGGAATGCCACCTCTAAATAAAAAACTAAAGCAAATAAGAAGGTTTGACCCATTCCAAACTGATGAGCTAAAGTCTACTTGAATACATAGAGGTGATATTTCTTGAGTTCTGACGCATCCTTGGAATGAAGTGAGTGCATTCTGACAGGAATCAGATGCCAGACCCAATCCTCAGAGCAAATCTCATCTCTTTGCGTCACCTTCATATTAAAAGCACATCGAGGAGAAGCCAGGTCGGCTGGCATGAGGAGACCTTCGGGACCTCTGATCAGACGCAAGCTCAGAAGACTAAGCTGTCCTCAGGTCTGAGGGGCAAGTAGGTACCGGGAGACAAATAGGAGAATGACGTGACTTCATTTCCTTTGAATGTATTTTTCGGAATACCAAGGCCTATTCCTTGTCAGACTTGTGCATCTGTCGTGTATTCAGACTTTTTCCCTTTCAAAGGCATCTGGAATATCAGAGTACATCTGTCTCCCCAGCCAATGCCCCTGCCATTTCGAGAGAATCTTCAAATGAGCCATTCACTCCTGGATGTGCATTTAAATTAGTGTGTTGCTAAGTGTGACCCACAGGGCCTCTACATCTTGAATAGCTTGAGTTATTTATTTAAAATGTATATTCCTAGACCCCACTTTGTACCTAAGGAACCAGAACCTTAGGAGGTATGGCTTAGGAACTGCATGAAGTGTGTTCTTGTGTCGGTTTATACCCTGAAGTTTGAGAAGTACCAAATCTTTTCTGGGATGCCTATATTTTAAACCTATTTGTTTCACCTGTGGGGAAAAAGTCTTTGGCAACCACCATCTCATTACTAATAACAAAGTAGCAACAATTAAGAAAGAGTAGATTCCAGGTTTTAGCCATGCTAGAGGCTCCAGAATTATAAAGAGGGGCTTCAGGTCAGAAGTTGCTGTCCAGGGGATTTGAATTAGACCTTCTGGACATAACGGGGATCCTTCTGACTTAAACTCTGGGGTGGTTTGTCTGGAGTGTCTGAAGAAAGAGAACCAAGGGAGCTAGCCACGGGGCTAAAGTCTTTCAAACATCCTGTGAGACCATCACTGATGATCTCAGTGGAAAAGCCCACACTGTTCTTGTTCATTCCTAAGAGTTGTTTCAAAGGGCAGAAAAAAGGGCTGTGCCCACAGAAATATGAGGGATTTGTGTCAGGCGGCAGGTCAAGGATTTCAAGCCACTGTCTTCTAGGTGGGGGGAGATGGTCAGAGGCCTGTCCTTCCTGGCTGCCTCGTGGCCGGCTCTGTCTGCCAGCGACGTGCTGACTCACTGGACTTCCTGCTACTTTCTCCAGCAGAGAGGGCTGACGCAGAGTCTGCACACAGGAGCCCCTTCCAAGTCTCCCAGCTGGGCACATGCCTCCGCCACGCTCTGACTGTCCTCTGCCTGTGCCAAGGTTTCTGGGAAGAACAGGAAGTTCAGCGTGGCGGAAAATGTGTGGCAGATCCCCTGAGCCCAGAGCCAGGACACCCGCTCCTGCCTGAGGGCAGCAAGGACTGATAAGCAAAAAAGCACTGGTAGCCCCCAAAGAAGTGGGGACAAAAGAGGGAAGCAATGCTGAGGGCACAAAAGGCCTTCTTGTCAGTTGAATCCTTTATGTAAAATCACCTGTAAGGAAAAGTACATGTTCTCAAACTCCAGCGTACATTAGGTAGTGTTAAAATCAATATGACTAAAAATTTGGATCCTAAGATACCACCCCCCCAGAGACCCTGACTCAGGAGGTCTTGATGAGGTCCGGGAGTCAGTGTATTTAACAGACTGCTGGAAACTCTGAGGCAAGGGGTCCCTGGATCACACTCTGATAAACAAATGGTCTTTAAAGCAATCAGAATTACCTCCAGCTCCTTCTCCCTCTTGCTTCAGAGGGGGTTCTTGCCTACAGAGATTCAGTGCTGGCTAGGTGTGATTAAGTGAGAAGGCCAAGACAGGGAAGACAAGCACCTTGCGAAGCCTCTGGCCATCTCTGGCTGGGGCTGGATGAGCTAGGTCACAGTGTACTTGATCAACTCTGAACTTTTCTTGCTTTTAAGTTGACAGTCAAGTTATATTACTTTGGGAAATAAAAAGACCAGAATGCGTGCTGCTGGGGAAATGTGTGTGATTTGATGTTACAGGTTAAATTTCTCAAATTAAAAATAAAAAGATTTTTATTTTTGCTCTTATAAAGAGAGAAATACAACAGCCGAATTCAGAATAATGTCTATTATGCCAGAAAGTCTCTGAACTGATCTATCATCAGTTATTCACCAGAGAGACGGCAATATAGTCTTTTTGCCTATTGGCTACAAATCTGCCTGGAAAATTCCAGTCATTCCAATCACCTGCCCTGGAAGATATCACCCATTCCAAGTCAAGTCAGATACACAATTCCAGATCTTTGCTGATTCAAGTGATAGCCTTAATTGAGTGCTTATAGTATGATATCATACTGAATCAAAACATTTTGTCTAGTATTTCACAGGCATCAGGAGAAGAAAGTCATTCTCTCTAAAAGTATTCACCAGAAGCGCAAAGATAGGTAGGTAACAGGAAATCACATACATTCCTCTAAAAGAAACATTACCCAGCTGATGCTAGAATTATTATGTCTTTGGTTATCCAACAAAGATTTATTATGTGTACACTCTACGCCAGGCACTATGCTGGGCCATAAGAATACGGCTGTAGGCAAGAATAGACACAAATCATTTTTTATATCAATCACTGTCCAAGCACAAATATGCTTCACAGCTCAGCATTGCACTTCTATCTCTCTAAAATAGACAGTTTCTGTCTATGTCTGGTAGTTCATACGAATGGTTAGAAGACCAGAGACTTGGAGAAAAAGACACTCTAATTTTCTTAAAGCCCTGAAATTTTTTTTTTTAAGAGCAGCGTCTCACTCTGTCACCCTGCTAGTGTGAAATCATAGCCGCACCCTCAAATTCCTGGGCTCAAGTGACCCTCCTGCCTTGTCCTCTCAAACCCCTGGGATTTACAGGCATGAGCCACCATACCCAGCCTATCCCGGAATCTTAACATAAAGTTTTTTGAGCTTCCTCTATCATGAAAGAGGACCTGATGAGACTCCACTGGAATTTTTAGTGCCACTTATGGTTAACAGACGTTAATATAACCAAGAAAGCCCCTACATGTCAAGTGCACTGGCTATAAGGCTTTAAATGCACTGGCTATAAGGCTTGCCCCATTTGAGTTTCTGGCACAGATAGATCATTTAATCTGTAATCTTCTCTCACTAAGTAAAATCAAATGAATGTTGTATAACGTTTATGTAACATTCGTAAAATTAACTGAATTTTGTATAACATTCCTACCCTGGGTGTGTGTTGTTTTTCCTGATGCCTTCTGAGGCTCTGGGGCTCCTTGGTAACTGACCTCTCCAACTGCCTGTGTTACAGGAGAGATGACCAAGGGATGGTGGTATTCATAGCTGTGCCAGTTTTCTCTCTGTTGGCTGAACTTTTAGAGGCTGAGTCAGACACCCCTATAGTTTCACATGATGAGCCCAGAACAGACAGAATGTCATCCTGTGAGTGAAACTCGACTCACCTATGTGTACTTGCTCTACGCAGGAGAGAAAATGCACGGCGGCACCAGTCCTCCTTGACGTACTGCTGGGGATGGGCAGTCTCGGTTGGTCAGTGTGTGAAGGCTCCCCACAGTCTGTTTTAGGAATTAAATGAAGGCTATCCACTCAGTGTTTCTCAAAGTATTATTGTAGACCACATTCACTGAATTGTCAGGGGTGCTTATTTAAATTGCATGTTACTAGGCAGCCCCAGCGATCAGAGTCTCTGGAGTTTAAGACCTAGGAATCTACATTTGAAATAAGCCCCCAGAAGTACTGCAGGATTCTTGACCCAGACTAAGAGCGCTGAAATGGACAGCACTAGGGCAATAGTTCACCCTAAACTTTTCTGCACATTGGAATCACTGGGGATCTTTTAAAAATGCTGACATCTGACTCCCAACCTCGAACATTAGGATTCACTGGGTATGTGGTGCAGCCTAGGGAGTTTTTAAAGTTCCCCAGATCATTCTAAGGTACAGCAAAACTTAAGAACAGCTACACTAGGGCACATCCATTAATTCCTCCGATTCTACCTGCAAATTGCCTCAGATCTATTCACCCAGGACAAATGAGGTTCTGGCCACCTGAGCAGATGAGGAGTTAAGGACACTGATTTTGTGTGTTATTTCTTGTGTGTCATTATGCACAAGGCAGTGAACTAGCAAATAGGATACCAACTTAGGGACAGGGATTTAGCTAACTGGAGATGTGTTCAGATCAATAAAACAGAGAAGTGTTGCTGTCTCCATTCCACATTGTTACCCCAGAAACTGATTTTACTCCACCATAGTCAATTTCAGGCTTTTCCAACTGTGAGTTGTAATTCATTATTAGGTTCTTAAATTATTTTAAAGGCTTGTAGCCAACATTTCTAACAGAATGGAATTGAATGGAGAATAGAATAGAATGGAATGGAAGGGAATAGAAATATCAGAGAGCACATCATGGAAGGGCCAGTAAATCTTACTGTGACTCTTAGTCCAAAAAAAAAAAAGTTTGACATAGTGTCCCATACAACACCATCCCAACGTGATTCCATTCCTTTCTCAGTCCCATTTTGCCTTTTGCCTCCCCTGATTTCTCCAGTTGACGGAGATTTCTAAACTTTTTCCATTGAATTTTAAAAACAGCTGTAGCTGAAGCCGGTGGCTTCATTGCATTCATTTGGAAAACACAGAGATAAAATTGAGCCAGGCACGTTGCACTTTTCCTGAAAAAGCTATTGCTCAGATGCTGAATGCACAGCTTTCTCTTTCAGGAAGAACTGGCATCAAACCCATCCTGCCTTCAAGTTTTGAGATGCCATGGTTTTAGTTCTTCTGCTAATAGAGCCTCATTTGAATGCTCTGCTTGAAAGACAAGAGACATCTGCCTCAGCTTCAATCAAGGAAAAATAGACCAACTGTACAGCAGGCAAAATATATGATGACTGGAATTTTGTTTATCAATGGATTCAATTAATTCTTTGGCTTGAGGGCAATAAAATTTTGTCTTAAAGTAGCACACCCTGCTCCACGAAACCACAATTCAAGTTGCAAGTAAATGCAAACAGGCACCTATAGCTATATCAAGAGATACGTTCAACTTTGATTAGAGATATGAAGAAGGGTTCTTTGAGATAAGCAGTATGAAAATTGCTGAGCAGAGCTGAGCCAGTCAGAAGGAAAAGCAATAGCAAGAGAAACTCTAGGCAGATGCAAAGGCAAGATTCAAAAGCCATGCCAGGGGTATGATGGGGCCCACGGGAGGATGGCACAGAGACAGACATGCGAAGGAGACAGGGTGTAGGTGGTGCCAGCCAACTGAGGCTGTTGCCAAACTGTAGCAAATCAATAACTGTAATTAACATCGCCTTAGCGATGAGAAAATGACCACATTCTGAAAAAGAGCATTCGTCTCTGGTTAAAATGGCTTTGAAGTATGAATAAGGGTAGCATTCATTCATCACAAATACTCTCTAAGTGGATTTGATCAACAATCTAGAGATTTTCAGTTGATCAACAACTTGATTTCCAAAGACGGGGTTATGATGTGTGACTCTGCAGGGAATAACAAAAATCATACTTTGGTTATGATGTGTGACCCTGCAGGGAATAGCAAAAATCATGCTGCCTGTACATTCTTGGCGAATACATTGATGTCTGATTGATTGATCATTCATCTTTCACAGCATCTAGCAAAAAAAAAAAAACTCAATAAGTTGGGGCCAAAATTGCCTC
Source organism: Carlito syrichta (assembly GCF_000164805.1). Lineage (NCBI taxonomy): Eukaryota > Metazoa > Chordata > Mammalia > Primates > Tarsiidae > Carlito > Carlito syrichta. The sequence goes on from NW_007253137.1 coordinate 988,430, forward strand.
TCTCTACATGTCCCCTTCCTATCAATAGATGTCCCACGTGGAGGAGGGAAGGACCTAACTCTTGCTTTAGTGCTGGCACTAAATAAGCCCTCACTCTGCATAATTGCTTTCTGCATAGAAGCCAAAAAAGTACTTGCTAGCACAATTTGATCCATACTCCTGAATAAAAAATAACTAGAGACAAAGTTATTCTTTGGTCAAATGACAAAGATTGCAGCCAGTGTATAAATGGGGTCATTTTTGAAAATTGCACTATAGATTTCAAGAATATAACTCTTAGACAATTGGTATGGAATGTGTGAGAACAGACTGCAGACTGTTTAGCATAAAGCTAGGACAAGTCAGGTTCATCTGTTAATTTGTTGCAATAAGATTTAATCATACTCTGCAAGTCTTAAAAAAAAGCAAATTATGTGGATGTGCATTCACTTTGAGATGCACTGAGAAACAAGAGAGGTACCAGGTTCATTTTTATTTTTCACCTCCAGAGAGAATACCATTCTCCAGGCATGGACAGAACCATGCTAAGCTAGTATAAATAACTTGAGTACGTCATTATTATTATTGTTGTTGTATTGTTATTATTATTATTTGAATAGGGGTCTCACTCTGTTGCCCAGGCTGGAGTCCAGTGGCACAATCACAGCTCACCACAGCCTTACCCTCCGGGGCTCTGGTGATCCTTCCACCTCAGCCTCCTGAATAGCTGGGACTACATGCACATATCACCACACCCAGCTAATACATATACATATATATGTATGTATACATATATTTTTTGTAGAGACAAGGTCTTACTATGCTACCTGAGCTGGTCTCGAACTCCTGGGCTCAAACAATCCTCCTGCCTTGGTCTCCCAAAGTGCTGGGATAACAGGTATGAGCCACCACACCTACCCGAGTATTATCTAAAACTAGTCTTGTGTCGATAAATATTGGCTTTGTAGTCATTACTCTATCCATCTCATATCTTGAATCAACAGAACTTTCACTCAGTGCAACAGTGATTTCCAGACACCACTCTATGTTAGAATTTTCTGCAGAGCTTGGTAAACATGCAACTGCCTGGATTCAATACTATTAAATCATTCAGAAAGATTTAAAAGAATGCCAACACCTGACCTCATCCTAGACTCATTGAATCAGAATCTCTAAGGATGAAACGCAGGCACTGGTATTTTCTAAAAGTACCCACATGAGATTCTAAGGTGCTGACGTGGGGTGAGAACTCCTCCCCTATTTAGTCTGATTTAGTAGGTCTGGGTGAGGGCTCAGCCTTCTCCATGTTTAATAGATGTCACAAACGATTCAGACCCATTCCCTGTAGACCTTATTCTTAGAAACAGTGGGCTAGGTCAGGTAAAAAATCTAGGTGATTCCAAAGATCTATGAATCAGTGACTCTCAAAATGAGCATATCTCACTTCTTCTTTAACATCTTTTCTAGTATAACAAAATCCCTTGTATGAATTTCAGTCTACATATTAAGGAGAAAGGATTGCCTTAAATAAGACAACCAGAGTTATATACTGATTACACATGGTTAAAGATATAGAATGTATTGCATTAGGGCAAAAGTTGATTTTTCATCTGAATGTATTATCAGAATTTCATAAGCAAATAATTGCATTTCTGAGACAAAAATAACTCATAACATCTAATTTTAGAATTAAACTTTTTGGCCCAACATGGTGGCTCATGCCTGTAATCCCAGCACTTTGGGAGGTAGAGGCAAGAGAATTGATTGCCTGAGCCCAGGGGATTGAGACCAGCCTGGGACATTTAGCAAGATCTCATCTCTACAATAAATCAAAAAATTAGCCAGGCATAGTGGCACATACCTGGAGTTCCAGCTACTTGGTAGGCTGAGGCAGGAGGATCGCCTGAATCCAGCAGGTCAAGGCTGCGATGGCTATGAGCATGCCACTGCAATCCAGCCTGACTGAGAGTGAGACTCCGACTCAAAAAAAGAAATAAACTTTAATTCGGAAAACACTATATTAAATCATAATTAATATTTAAGCACTACTTAAAATAAAGAGCCCAGGGAGTAGATTAAAGGACAGTTATTGCAGCATTATTTTTATTAGCAAAAAATTAAAAACAACTTAACTTTATATTCAAAAGGAAACTAGTTAAATAAAATATTGTATGTAGTTAATTATTTACTAATATGCTAATAAATATGGGAGATCAGACATTAAAAAGAATGCTGCTGCTCTCCCTATGTTAATTTTTTAAATCACCAAAATATAACAGGAAAATAGAAGCAAATGGCAGTTATGAATGTAGTATAAAATCATACGTGTCTTAAAAAAATAGGCCCGTGTGAAAATTCATGAGATTTCTCTGGAAAGATACACAAGAACCTGATCGTAGTGATTTCCTCCAAGGAGGGACGCTCTGGGCTGGGAAAGGAATCTTACTTTCTTCATTAATAGAGTCCTTTGCCCCATTGGGAATTTTGTATCATTTAAATTATTTAATCACAATTTTTAAAAATAAAAGATCAAGTGTAAAGTGTGAGCTTTTAAAGTCATCTTTGAGGAACATTCACCTAAACTGATTTGAGATTCCTAGAGTCTAAACCATAATCTGGCTAGAAATGGGTACAAAAGCATTGGGCTGAAAACAATAGGGCATTGATAAACTTCATAATTTGTGCTAAAATATGAGCATATTTTACATCCAATTTATGTTTCTCATTGCAACAAGCTAAATCTGAATATTGTTTGAAACACTATTGTGGCACAAATACAATAAAAATATTCAAAATATAAAAATAAAATAATAAAGTGCATCTTTGTTCAACCTGTATAGAAAACAATCTGGAGATTTCTCAATAACCAAAAATTGAATGACTATTTGACCCAACAATCCCACCACTAACAATCTGCAAAAGGAAAAGAAATCAATATATAAAAAAGATACCTGTCCTTGTGTGTTTCATTGCAGCACAATTCACAATAGCAAAATCATGCAACCAATCTAAGTGCCCACCAAAAATTGACTGGATGAAGAAAATGTATATATACACCATGGAATACTATGCAGCCATAAAAAAGAATGAAATCATGCCCTGAGCAGCAACATGGATGGAGCTGGAGACTATCACCCTAAGTGTACTGACTCAGAAACAGAAAACCAAACACCATGTGTTCTCACTCACATGTGGGAGCCAGATGTCATAAAGATGAGAACAATAAACACTGGGGACCACCCCCCACCAATAAGGAGGGAGGTGGGAAGGGAAGTTAGGGTCCAGAAATTTCTCCAATGTGCCTATGGAATACATTGTTCACTATCTGGGAAGTGGGCCACCTGAGACCCAATCCCCACCACTACACCATATGCCCATGTAATGAACATGCATGTGTACTCCCTGAATCTAAAATTTAAAAAAATAATAAATGATAAACAAATAAATAAATAGAGTATATCTTTGTGTGAATAAACCCTGGAAGATAGTAGACATTGAATAAATGTTTGTTTATTAAATAAGCCTGCTATCTTACTCCTCTTCTATTATTCAAATTTCCTCTTTCCTTAGTGTCCAGGGAATGAGGAGGAGGTTAGAGGATAGAGTTTCACATAATATATTACGTCTTAGCACTTATTGAGTGCTAAATGTGTGCCAAGCATTATGCTAGCATCTTGACATGTTCAACTCAGGTAATTCTACAGATCTCTGTGAAGTAGATATTACCATCTCTCTTCTACAGATGAGAAAACAGAGACTCAGAGAGCACTGCAAGCTCAAGCAAACTGCATTTTACACACACACACACACACACACACACACACACATTTTTTGTCTGTTTTTGTTTTTTAATTTTTAAAGATGTGGGATACAATTCAGAGATAGGTATACAAATGCTCATTATGCAGGTACCCTTGTTGATGAGGTGTGCCCCGCACCCCTGGCAGTTTCCCACTACAACCAATCCCATCCCCCTCCCTGGCAGTTTCCCACTACTGCCAATCTCTTTCTTATAGTATTATGATAATTGTTCAAGGTCCATTTATGAGTGAGAACATATAGTACTCTGTTCTTGGTTTCTGTGATAGATCACTGAGTATAATGGATTCTAAATCCATCCAAGTTGCTGCAGAGTTCATATGTTTGTCTTTCTTTATGGCTGCATAATATTCCATTGTGCATATGTACCACATTTTTTTTAAACCAGTCCAGTCTCGATGGGCAGCATGGTTGGTTCCATGTTTTTGCTATTGTGAATAGTGCTACAATAAACATGCATGTGCAGGTATCTTTTTTGTAGACTGATTTGAGTTCCTCCAGGTGTATTCTCCATGACCCAGGGGGATTGCTGGGTCATGGAAGGTCAATTTCTAGTTCTTTCAGAAATTGCCACACTGTCTTCCAAAAAGGTTGCACTAGTTTTGCATTCCCACCAGCAGTGTAGAAGCGTTCCTTTTTCTCTGCATCCTCGCCAGCATCTGCTGTTGTTTGTTTTGTTAATGATGGTCATTCTTACTGGGGTTAGGTGGTATCTCAATGTGGTTTTGATTTGCATTTCTCTGATGATTAGTGAGGTGGAGCACGTTTCCAAGTACACACACACAATTAAAGAAACACTTTTAATGTACTTTTAATGCACTTTGAATGTATGTGTAAACTGCTATGGAGACCATGAAGCTGAATGTGCTCTTTGCCCTTCAAAAGGGTCATAGTAGGAGAAACATTTATGTATAATATTACTGAAATGCCAAAGTGGGACGATTGCTTGAACTCTGGAGTTCAAGACCAGCCTGGGCAACATAGTGAGACCTCATCTCTACAAAAATTTAAAATGTTAGCCAGGTGTGGTGGCACATGCCTATGGTCCAGGCTACTTGGGAGGCTGAGGCAGGAGGATCGCTCACCTGAACCCAGGAAGTTGAGGCTGCAGTGAGCCATGATTTTACCACTGCACTCCAGCCTGAGTGTCAGAATGAGACTCCAACTCAAATATATATATACATATTACTGTAATGCAAGCCAAGAGTGAGTACCATGTGAGAACTTTAAAGGGGAGAAATCCCACGGTAAAGAGAAGGAAGAAATCAAGGAAGGCTTCACAGAAGAGGACATGATGATGTAAGACTTTGAAAAGAGAGATCAGGAGAGAAAGTCATGCAAATTCTATGTTTAGCACTATGCTAAGTGCTTTGTATACATTATCATATTTTATTCTTTTAATCCTAACAATTATGAGTATTATTATACCCAACTTTAAGTGAATAAGCCAAAGCCTAAAGAAGAAACTTCTTGACATGTTCTAATTCATACTTAATGTCTCCTGTTCCTGCTGGCCTTCCCTATCAGGGATTGCCAATGTGTGTTTTGGCACAAAACTATCCATTGCTTCATATGTTGGTATATAACTTTTTGTGTGTGTGTGCGTGCATGCACGTGCTCACATGTACACATTTCTTATCTCTAAACAAGTATAAACTGCTTGAGACAGGAATCTTTACTTCATATTTCTTTACTACCCCCCATTATATGCTTACATAGTAGACACTGAAATATGGTAACGTATTAGTGCTAAACGAGGTCTGTATAATCTACCTGTTTTTATTTTTTGTAAAGGCTTTATGACAGCAGATGAAAGGAAATTATTCAACCACCTCAAATCTCCTCATCTGAAATACTGGGTTCCATTCATCTGGTTTGGAAATCTCGCCACCAAAGCCCGGAATGAAGGTAGAATCAGAGACAGTGTCGATCTGCAGTCACTGATGACTGTAAGTACATCATGGGCCATCAGCAATAGATGCTCGTTAGAGACCGAGAGGGACCTGACATGACAGGTCAGAACAGGAAGAATCTGCTTTATTCCATCCTGGTTCTATAGGAACTGGAAATATTGGGCTAGAATCAGAACTCTCAACGGACTGGACAGAGTAGTTCACAGGCTGAACTCAGATTGCTTGGTAGTGGTGCTGGGAAGCTGTGTGCTAAACAGAATCATGGTTTGTAGTCAGCTTTGTAGAAAAGTGTTCTTTGACTGATTAGCCAAGGGCTGCTGCCAAGGGCTCTGGAGGATATGGTGCCCACGGGGCATATTTGCCATCCCTGGCTCCAGGATCCTAGAATAAAATCTGGAGGAGAAATAAACCTCCCAGCCATCTCTCCCAAGGTTAAATCAGCTTTCAGATGCCTTATCAAATAAAATAGTGTTTTCACTACACAAACTAACCCTGAATTCATTTGAAAAAAACAAGTTTATGTAAGGACTAGATATACGTATATGTGCCATGACAGCCTCCTGCCTGGATTAAGTTAAAAGGATGGAGTGAATAGATCTCAAATTAATGTGAACTCTTCTTCCCAGTTTCAGATAATAACTTATGTGCAGTAGTGGGGGAGGGAATCAAAGAATCCCATCCTTCCTGCTTCAGAGATAGATTTTCTTGTTGAGAAGTTAAGTCTGGGAAAAGAGAGAGAGAGAAAGAGAGATTTTCTATCAATATGAATGTGGGGGAAAGAAGTATATTTACATCTCTTTTCTAAGATCTATAGTAAGCATATTTTTTAAAGAGAGGGGAAAAAACTCCTCTCCGTGTTACTTGCCAAAACTACTTATTTAAGATATTAACCATTCCTTTCCCATCACCACTTTGGGCCAATGTATATGTTGGAAATTATGGGTTCTGTAGAATAGGGGATATTTCTACAAAATCTTGACCTATTTTAACATTTTTTTAAAATGTTCAACGTACTTATCTTTTTTGCACATTGTTCAATGATGTCCATTGGTTACCATTTTTAGAACTTTTGGAGTAGCCTTGGGAACCAATTTACTAGTCTTACATAGTGAGTCTTTTCACTTAACAGACATAGTCATAAAAGATGTGCCACATTCTGAATCCTAGTAAATATTTATGGCCACACCTATCCGTTCAGTAAATCCTGTTTGATCTGTTTCTGGCTTAGGAGATGAATCGATACCGCTCCTGGTGCAGCCTCTTATTCGGTTATGACTGGGTTGGGATTCCGCTGGTTTACACCCAGGTACCCGATCCTTGGTGCATGATTCTTTAAATCTTCTTGCCTGAGCAACCCTTTTGGGTCCCCTCCCACCGTGGGAGCTTTTCTGTCCTCTCAATAGATTCTGCTTTCTAAAAAAAAAAAAAAAAAATCTACTTGCCCACACTGGCGCTTTATCTGTGGCAGCCAGCAGTGTCCTCTTACTCCAGTCTCTTCTCTATTCCAGGTTGTCACTCTTGCTGTCTACACCTTCTTCTTTACGTGCCTGATTGGACGCCAGTTTTTGGATCCCACCAAAGGCTATGCAGGGCATGACTTGGATCTTTACATTCCTATCTTCACTCTCCTCCAATTCTTCTTCTATGCAGGATGGCTCAAGGTAGGTCAACATTCTCAGTGCCTGATCTACTTTGTAATCTGTCAGTTCCAAACTTTCCATACGGATCCTTACTGAGTTTTTAGCAAATCTTTCATGAGTGAGTCAAAGGCAAATTTAACATGCAACAGCTCAGCAATGTTGCTACTTTTCCACCAGGGATTAAAATGACAGGGATAGAGTTGGTCTCATATTGCATCAGCCTGAAGGAGCTCATTTGTGCAAAGACATTAGAAGAACGCTCTTATATAGCTATTGATTTTTTTAAGTCTCTGTGTGCTCACATTAGGATTACAATAATGTAACTAAAGTAATATCTGTAACCTGCATTGATGTTTTATACCACAGTAGCAAAGAGGCAGAGTAAAAGACTGTAAACAAGAAGCCTTGTATATCAGACGTAAACATGAATATTGTAGTAGTATCTTGGTTCTGCTCAACTATGTAGACAGTTGCTTGCAATTCCTTGAAATCCTCTAACTGTCCCACACCATTAAATGCACCCCATTTTCAAAACCAGAACTGAGACTCAGAAAAGAATTTGGCAGAATCAAAACCAGAAATACCAGGATTAATGACGACATTTGGTTTGCTAGAACATTAAAAACAGGTTTGAGCTGTGAGAACAGCTTGTCTGATAATCAGTGTACAATTGTATTTGTTTCCACCACTACCCTCTCCACCCAGCCCTCCCCAGATGTGTGTGTGTAAATGTTAGAGGCCTGATGCTTCCATCTCTTTTGTAAACTTCCAAAAGGAAAGTATGTGATAAAAAAAATCAAAGACAATGGGTTCATTAAGTTAATTGAAATCTAACAATAATATGAAGATGATGGTAATAAAGTAGAATTTTCAAATGTTTGACCTTCCAAACAGCCCATATTGCCATGCCCCATGGAGGTCTTCGGATTATAGCAGAGTTTTCCCTGCAGAAACCTTGTCTTTCCTTGGTTTGAATCTTAACCAGGAAAAAGAAATATTTTGGCATTTCAAATTATACTCCAAAGAGTAAAGGCATGTCCCTTACAAATGGCAAAAATATTTAAACCAGATGACAGTGGTTCTTAATTATCTTTACCCATTTAAGAGTAAGAGAGACTACTGGCTTTCATTTTCCATTAAAGAAAAAAGTAGACTTTACCTTTATAAATATAAAATTGCCACAACTGGCCCAAATGCTCAATCATTCTGATCTTTTTTGTACTGAGTTTTTTTCTTCTTTGTTTTGAGTTCATGTAAGGTGCTTGACCAGTAGGTCAGGAACAGGTAGTGATTCCTTCCTTCTGACAGGCTTTCTAAAATACTGGCCTCCTTTTCCTTTATAAAATATTTTTTAAAAGCAAATATGAAGAGACACAACCTTAGCCTTAGGCAAGACTTGACATCAATAGGCTGTGCCTCAATCTCTAAACAGCTGTTTGTCTTGAACAATTTGGAGATGTATACACCTTTTCAAATGTAGAAAATCCATCTTAACATTATGAAAGGTACTTGCTGAAAATGGAGCCTCCAATGGAGTAAAGGGTCTCTTTTGAGATTGTCAATTCAGAAACACAGATGCCATTTTGTTGATTTAATGTAGACTATAACAATATATGCAGGACTGATCCCATAAAAATAAAAATCTGAATATAAAAAAAATATTTTCAGGATCCAGGCACTGCCCCTATTAACTTAAGCAAAATTCCAGGCAACAAAGGGTAGACAATCCATAATAAAGGACTTTGATGTGGATATCACCGTAAGGCGTACTGAGTCAGGATATAGGCCTGCCTAGGACTGTCCCTTAAAATAAGGGAGATGCAATTAAGAACAACTTATGATGGTTCTTAATCATGACCACACATTAAAAATGCCTGGGAGCAGCCGGGCTCGGTGGCTCAGCCTGTAATCCCGCGCCTTTGGGAGGCTGAGGTGAGTGGATTGCCTGAGCCCGCGGGTTCGAGACCCGCCTGGGCAGCGAGACCTCATCTCTACAATAAATAAAAAAATTAGCTGGGCGTGGTAGCACGCGCCTGTAATTCCGGCACTTGGAAGGCTGAGGCGGAAGGATCGCCAGAGCCCAGCAGGTCGAGGTTGCGGTGGCCGGGAGCGGCCACTGCACTCCAGTCTGGGCGACAGAGTGCAGACTCCAACTCAAAAAAAAAAAAAAAAAAAAAAATGCCTGGGAGCTTTACCCAGTACTGATGCCTGGGTTCAGAATCTCGGGGAAAAGGACGCAGGCAACAGTTGTTTTTTCAGAGCTCCCCAGGTAGTTTTAATGTGCAGCTGAGGTTGAAAACAACTGCTTTAGGTAATTTGATTTAAATTCAAAAAAATAAGTAGATTTTCTACTGAATGGTCTCAGAATCTAGAATATCTAGACTCTAGAAACTAATCACATACCTTTATACACTTGTTTTTTTCCATTGTGACCCAATGTAAAATCTCCCTCTCTCTCTCTCTCGCTTCCTTTCTCTCTCTCTACTCCACACACACACATGCATACACATGTCCAGAAAATAAAATCAAAGGAGGGCTGAGCACATTGGCTCACACCTGTAATCCCAATGCTTTAGGAGGCCAAGGCAGGAGGATCAGTTGAGCCCAGGAGTTCAAGACCAGCCTGGACAACATAGTGAGACTGTCTCTAAATAAATAAATAAATAAATTTACCAAGTGTGGTGGTGCGTGCCTGTAGTCCCTGCTACTCCAGAGACTGAGATAGAAAGATTGCTTGAGCCCAGAACTTCGAGGCTGCAGTGAACTATGATCACACCATTGCACCACAGCCTGGGCAATAGAGCAAGACTCTTTCTCAAAAAACTAACATAAAATAATTTTTGAAAAAGGAAATTATTCAAAAAGGAGAATGAAAGGTGAATCAACCGGGCTTGGTGGCTCAACCTGTAATCCCGCACCTTTGGGAGGCTGAGGTGAGTGGATTGCTTGAGCCCACGGGTTCGAGACCCGCCAGGCCAGGCGAGACCTCATCTCTACGATAAATCAAAAAATTAGCCGGGCATGGTAGCGCACACCTGTAGTTCCAGCTACATGGAAGGCTGAGGCGGAAGGATCGCCGGAGCCCAGCAGGTTGAGGTCACTGCACTCCAGTCTGGGTGACAGAGTGAGACTCCAACTCAAAAAAAAAAAAAAAAAGAAAAGAAAGGTGAATCATATTTTATACCAACCTCTCACCAAGAAGGCTATTCAATTCAGGAGCATGGTAAGAATATTTAATACTGGTTAAATATTAGAAGACATATGATAATAAGCTACGAACACTTCCCAGGAGGAAAATTAACTTACTGGATAAGGGTAAATCCCTTAGAGTGAAACTAAGCAAGCCTCATTTTCCAGCTTTATTACTTACTAGCTCTGACTCATTCACTTAGCAGTTATGTACTTATGTCATTTTAATTGTTATTTAATTCTTCTCTGCTGTTTAACCTTCTCCCTGTTCATACTTTGTCTTATCGTTTGAGTCCTGTAAAGTCCTCGAAAGCACAGGCTATGTGTTCCTCATAGTGCTTTGCATGTAGTGGGTGCTCCTTCAATATTCATTGGTTTGATTTGGCTCCTAAACAGTGCATGCCTTCCCCTGGATAGTGACTACATTGTCACCAGTGGAAGGAACAGATCCATTTGAAGAGCATGGATGCAAACGTGCATCACTCATGGCTGAGAATCAAGTCCCACCTGCTAATAAATATCTGTGTCTCTAGAAAACCCACTCCCAGCGGGGCTCGGTGGCTCAGCCTGTAATCCCGCGCTTTGGGAGGCTGAGGTGAGTGGATTGCCTGAGCCCGCGGGTTCGAGAACCACCTGGGCAACTTGGCGAGACTTCATCTCTACAATAAATCAAAAAATTAGCCAGGCGTGGTAGCAGGCGCCTGTAGTTCCAGCTACTTGGAAGGCTGGGGCAGAAGGCTCGCCGGAGCCCAGCAGGTCAAGGCTGCGGTGGCCGGGAGCGTGCCACTGCCCTCCAGTCTGGGCGACAGACTGAGACTCCAACTCAAAAAAAAGAAAAAAGAAAAGAAAAGAAAACCCACTCCCTTCTAGACTTCATGTATATAAACGGAAGCAGAGAGGGATGCAGGAACCATCTTGGTCTCTGTCCTCAGTCTTCACAGGTGTCATGATGGATTTCTTCTGTGTCCTCAACTGCAGGTTGCTGAGCAGCTTATCAATCCTTTTGGAGAAGATGATGATGATTTTGAAACTAACTGGTGCATTGATCGGAATTTGCAGGTTAGAGGGACTTTTCTTTCCTTTGTGAATATTAATCATAAATTCTTGCCAGGCCCGGTGGCTCACTCCTGTAATCTCAGCATTTTGGGAGGTAGAGGCAAGAGGATTGCCTGAGCTCAGGGGTTCAGGACCAGCCTGGGCAACTTGGTGAGACCTTGTTTCTACAATAAATCAAAAAATTAACTAAGCATAGTGGCACGCGCCTGTGGTTCCAGTTATTTGGAAGGCTGAGGCAGAAGGATCGCCTGAGCCCAGAAGGTCAAGACTGTGATGTCGGTGAACGTGCCACTGCCCTCCAGCCTGGGCAACAGAGTGAGACTCCAACTAAAAAAAAAAAAGTCATAAATTCCTTGTGATGGTTCTGCTCTCAGCCAGCTTTGGATTCCAGAGCTGAAGCCGCACGTGAAAGAAGTGTGGCTATTCAGACGTTGTCACGGATCCTTGTGGAGCCTCACCTATCCTAGATCTCGGTTTCAATGAAGCTTAGTTCCTTTTAAGTAGAATTTCAATTTAAGTAGAGTTTCAAGACTGAAGATGGTTCCTGTTTCCCTCTCTGCTCCCATGTATAATCTGAAGCCTAGAGGGGAGTGGGTTGTTCTATACTCACAGATAATTACTAGCAATTCAGTTTCAATTTTCTTTGTAGCTTTATCCAGCCTCTCCCATCTCAGTAGAGAGCAATATTTTAATTTATTTCTTTTTTTTTTTTTTGAGACAGGAGTCTCACTCTGGCATCCAGGCTGGAGTGCAGTGACATGATGACAACTCATTGCAGCCTTGACCTTCTGGGCTCAGACAATCCTTCAGCTTCAGCCTTCCAAGTAGCTGGGACTACATGGCGTATACCCCCATGACCAGCTGATTTTTTTTGTTTGTTTTTTGTAGAGTCAGGGTATTACCATGTTGTCAGGCTGGTTTCAAACTCCTGGGCTCAAGTAGTCCTCCTACCTCAGCCTCCCAAAGTGCTGGGATTACAGGCATAAGCCACCGCCTTCAGCCTAATTTATTATTTAATTTGTTTTTTATTGCCACCTAGAGCGGTTAACAGTGGCCTAAAATGGCTTCCAGATGCAGCTGGACACTGGACCTGGAACCACACTAGCCTGTGTCTCAAATCTGCCTGAAATGGCCCCATTTGATGCATTTCAGGCAGATTTGAGACACAGGCTATTGTCACAGGCTGTTCCAGAGAGCTTTTAATGAGGAACCAGCATAAGGGAATTTTCCTTTTACGCAAGACTCTCCTCAGACCATCTTCTTCCCTAGAACCACAGATGGAGTGAAGGCCTTCACCTTGTTTGTTTCAAACCCTTACTCAGTTCTTAAATAACATTTCACAGTAGATCTCACTGTCAGTCTATTAGGAAGGAGGCATAATGCCTAGGTCACTCACTCTTTGTCAAAACTGGATACCTAGAGGATTAATAATTTATTCATGCATCACTTTGTCAGGTAGCCACTAAGACAATACGGTAACTGTGAGCAAAGAGGAAAAAGGTGACTGTCCTCCTTCCAAGTCACAGGCAATTCTACTCTTGGGCTGTGGCTCAATGAACAGAGTGTGGACAGCTATAAGCCCCTCTTACCCTCACTGCCGAATGCTCTTGAGTAGTAAATGGTGGGTACAACTCTCTGCAGCAGCCCCAGTTGCTGCAAGTGTGAGCCATAGACATTCGTATATTCACTCACTTAAACTGTGTCCCAGCCCACTCCAGCTCCCAACTCCCCATGGGAACTTCTCCTTGTTATGTAATTCACATCTGAGTTATTCTAATGACAGAATGATGCTTTTAGGTCTCTCTTCTAGCTGTGGATGAAATGCACATGAGCTTGCCCAAGATGAAGAAGGACATTTACTGGAATGATTCTGCCGCTCGACCCCCATACACGCTGGCAGCTGCTGACTACTGCATACCCTCATTTCTGGGTTCAACAGTCCAGATGGGGTAAGTCTCCAACATTTAGGAAATAGGCAGATCACTGTTCTGATCTTTTTACTTTTTCTGGTTTTTTTCTAACTGTGCTTAGCATATAGGTCAGTCTCTGCTTGGCGATTTTAACATAACAATTTGACCTTATAGACTGTGACCCTTAAATAAGTGTGTTGAATCTAAAGAAAATTGGGCACAGTTCTATAATAATTTTATTAAATCTGATCCTGTATTCGATCTTGGAAAAATGTGTGACTGTGGGGAAAGTTTATTTGCTGAAGGCAAATGCCACAGTTTCCAAATAAAGAGATCAGGGACAAATTTAGAAAGTAAGATCCACTCCCCCTGCAAAAAAAAAAAAAAAAAGAGAGAGAGAAAAAGAAGAAACTTTTCTTCTCATAACTGTTGGCAAAACCATGGCTCATTGTTCCCTGAGGCCAGCTCTTAGCAGATTTGTGCAGTGACTTCATGTCCTGTGGTATCCACCTGTGACCTTTCTTTCCTCCTTCCCAAAGTAGTCCACCCTCTTCTTTCCCCACTTTCAGGAGATCTAGCTTCATTCCTGTTCCGATGATGCTTTAGCCTTAGCTGAGTATCTCCTAATTCTCATAAATGATGGTGGTGGCACTCCTCTCCCAAAAGGGGCCTCTGAGGCTGAAAATCCTTCAAGGCCCAATGAAAAAGATGACTGAAAGTGGAATTTCAGGAGTCGTGGTGAATGATGAAAAAGATTAGGAGCCAGGAGACTTGCCTTGTTGCCCTCAAAGCATGCCTTAGAAAAGGTCACCCTACTCTAGGCTAGACTTTCTTCAGCTTCTAGATAACCTTCTAAGACCAGCTCCTCCCATCCAGGGCTCCTTCCAGGCCCGGGAGCTCATCCCTACACCCAGGCTGTTCTCAGTCTCCATGAACAGTCATGTCCTTTTGCATACACATCCCAGCCTTTGTGATACCTTCTACAGAGCTTTGTGGATATCTGACAACCTTCTCAACTTTGAAAATTAACAAGAGGTGTTCTTCTGTGAGTTTGCTTTTAGATAATTAAATATACTTTATCCTTCCCTCACTCCATCATGGATCAATGCAAAGCATTTGAAACTCTAACTTGTAAAGAGACCAATACCATGAATAGAGTCAAGGGATCACTGTGACGATTCTATTTAAACTGCAAGTGCTCTGAGCCGGGCTCGGTGGCTCAGCCTGTAATTCCGCGCTTTGGGAGGCTGAGGTGAGTGGATTGCCTGAACCCGCGGGTTTGAGACCCGTCTGGGCAATTTGGCGAGACCTCATCTCTACAATAAATCAAAAAATCAGCCGGGCATGGTAGCGCGTGCCTGTAATTCCAGCTACTTGGAAGGCTGAGGCGGAAGGATCACCGGAGCCCAGCAGGCGAGGCTGTGGGGGCTGGGAGCGGCCACTGCACTGCAGTCTGGGCGACAGAGTGAGACTCCAACTCAAAAAAATAAAATAAAAAAATAAACTGCAAGTGCTCTGTCTCTAATGTCCATTGAGTGGTTTTTGCACAATAGTAAAAATGATTTCTTGAAGTCTCAAGATTTCTATCCTGATCCACATATTTGTCCTAATCATGAAAATTTTGCAGATTCCTAAGTAATTGTCCATGTTCTTTAGAAAATACTAAAATGTGTTTCTTTTATTTCTAAATACAGAAACATTGAATTAGGGATTCACAAGATCTTAGAGAAAATTCCTTCCCCAAAAGATTCTTGTGACAATTAAATGAGATTATAAACATAAAAACACTCTAGATATAACTATAGAGCATTATTATTATTATTATTATTATTATTATTAGCTAGTCAATTCTTATTTGTGAATGCCAAACTAAGACAGAGAAAGAGTAAACAATCTAAAACATTTTTCATATTAAACCAACCCAGGAAATTTGGGACAGAAAATAAAACTGAAAGAAAAGTAAAAGATACAACATTTAATACTGCAGCAAATAATGATCAGTTGTCAGAGAGAAGTCCTCCAACTAAAATGGCCTACTTACCAGCAGGATAGAGAGAGGTACAAAGGCTGGAGTCTACTGGGAGAGGCTTTTGTGAGATGTTTAACTGGACTCTGCAAGAACCAACTAATCGAAGAAACAATTAGGCAAAAGCTCACTTGATCTTGATTTTCTGCATGAATGAGGACTATGAAAATGAACCACAATCCAGGGAAATTTACTGCAGGAACACAGGCTGTTTGAGGCCATGTGTTGATGGGAATGCCCCTTTTGATTTATTAGTGTTGATGTCTCCTATGATTGTGGTATTAAATAAAATGTTTCTGGTTGTCTGTGACAGAAAACCAAACTCAAACCAACTTAAGCAAAAGGGCTTTATTGAGTCACATCCAGAGACTTAGACTAGCTTTGGGCGAGGCTGGATCTAGAGAGGTTCACAGGCTGTCTCCAGGACTCACTGTTGCCCTGTCTCTCTCATTTTTCTCTCCACTGACTCAGTTTTCAGACAGGCTCTCCCTGCCTGATAGCAAAATGGCAGCCAGCAGCTCCAGGCTTGCAAACTGCCTTTTCAGCAGACCTTGGAAAGAACACAACCTCTTCCCAACTCTTAAAACTGAAGTACTGGATTTACTATAATTGACACGGTTTGGCTCATAGATCCATTCCTAAACTAATCACCGTCAACAGGAAGCCACAATATTTTGATTAGTCAAGGCTTATGTCTTTTCTATGGAGTATGGGATGTCTCAAGAAAATCCAGAGTGTTATATCAGGAGAAGGATGAATGGTTTGGCTGGGCTGACCAGAAACAATAGACATCCTCTAAAACCACGGAGAATAATTTTCTAATTATTGTTAGAAACTGTGGTTCCCTCACCAAATACAAGGTCAGTGTCAAATGAGCCACCTGACTGAGGCTCAGGGACAGGGGAAAGTGAAAGTAAGGATTATGTATTGGTGGTTTTGTTAATGATGACTGGGCCAATGAGATCTTTGCATCAGGGTGAAAATCAGGTGTTGGGATACTGTGGACACAAGCATTTCATTTCATAAACGTACTTACTGCTTGATGAGCATATAAAATCCTTTCCTAGATAAGTAGTTTTTTTATTTTCTTATTCTGTTTCAGGTATATGTTTAATTCAGCATATTTAATTCAGATATCAAATTTCCCTTATCTCTTCGTAGCAACGTTTCAGGTGTGTAGTCACAATTCCCATAACCTAGACATTCTAAAATCAAGGCAATGCCCTTTCAAAACTGAACAAAAGTGCTGCCCAAGGGCAACGTGACAAACCACTCTGCCTCTGACAAACCACTCTACCTCATATTCAGCACATTCAGAAATGCTGTTCACATTCAGCACACTACTCAATTCCACATCAAAGGGAAGCTCCTTGGAGACAGTTTCTTTGTTCTCCACGTTAAAGAATGTTCACAACATGAACCTATCTTCTGCATATTTACTAAATATATATATCTGAAATAAAGTTAGTATTTCGTCCCCTTTAATCTCAAGTACAAATTTTAATTATATTTCCCTTGTACCTTCTCACACAGAATGCACCCATTCATTTGTTCAGGTAAATTTTTTTCAGGGCCTACTATGTGGTAGGTTCTATGCCAGATGCTAGAGGTAGTCCAAAAAAGAAAAGGAAAAGCACCTCTTAAGCTCACAGACAAATTACAACACAATGAGGTAAATGCTGCAATAGAGAAATGCTCAGATTCTTATGGGAACACACAATGCAGATGCACTTCACTCAGCCTGGGGAATCAGAGGCGGTTTCTTGGAGCTGAGGAATCTCATATGCATCTTTAAGAATGAGGTGGGAGCTGGCACTCAGGATTGTGAGGATTCAGCAGAGGGTACATTCCAGGCCAAGGGGAGCAAAGACAGAAAGGGATGATAAGCAGTGTATACTCAGGTAACAATCTGATACACAAAGCAGAAGAGCCAAGAAATGAAAGTAGAAAGGAGGCAGGGACAGATGATGGAGGGTTTTATAGGCTGGGTAAAGGGTTTCAGCCTTCATCCAGAGCTGGGAAATGACGGGGCCACTTTTCTGTTTAGATAGGTTATCCAGGCAGCTGGTCAAAAGATGGATAGCTGAGAATAAGACGAGGGGCAGAGTGAGCAGGCTGTTGGTGTCATTTAAACAGGAGAGGACAAGGGCCTGAACTAGGTGGCATCACAAAGGACGTAGACAGTAGAGATGACAGAAGGGACAGATTCAAGAAAGGAGAAGAAATTAAGAGTGACCCAAGGACAGTGGAGCGTATGCAGGTAGGGGCCATTCTGAGGAAGGATGGTGAGCTCCCTTTGAGTGTGTTGGATTCGAGGCCCTTGAGGGCAGTGCACGTGGAGATGGTTGGTGGGCAGTGAGTACAGAAACACAGTCTAGGCCAGAGCATGCCTTTGACTGTCATCAGAACACAGAACCACGAGAGGGGGTGGGGCACCCAGAACAGTGCCAAGGGAGCAGGGCAGAACACAAAGGATGGAATCCTGTCATTTAGCAGGGATCAGAGGAAAAGGGGCAGTCAGAAAGGAATGGTCAGCACAGATGCAGAAGATCCCAGAAATGCCCTGTCCCAGAAGCCAAGGGAGTGAAGTTTCAAAATAAAGCCAGAAGAATGCCACAGGACTTTTGATGTTAAAGTCATTAGAAATGTCCATGAGAATTTAGCAGAGCTAAACTGCAGTAGGTTAGGAGTGATTTGGAGGTAAGGAGATCAAGACTGCCGGTGTAAACTTTTTTTTTTTGAGACAAAGTCTCACTCTGGCGTCTAGGCTGGAGTGCTATAGCATGATCACAGTTCACTGCGGCCTCAACCTCCCGGGCTCAGGTGATCCTTCCACCTCAGCCTCCCCAGTAGCTGGGAATACAGGTGTGTGCCCCCATACCTGGCTTATTTTTGTATCTTTTGTAGAGACGAGGTCTCTCTATGTTGCCAACACTGGTCTCCAACTCCTGGGCTCAAGTGATTCTCCTACCTCAGCCTCCCAAAGTGCTGAGATTACAGATATGAGCCACCATGCCCAACATATTATTTAAAATAATTTTACTATAGAAAAATTCAAAGCAGATACACGTGGAGAACAAACTATACTAAAGCTTCATGCATCCTTCTCCCCCTTCAATCATCAGGTCATGGTCAGTGTTGTTTTCTCCATCCCCATGGACCCTTCCACCCGCCCTCCCACCACCACCACTGGCTCATTGGGAAGCAGACCAACCACAATACCATTTTCTTTTTTTTCTTTTTTTTCTTTCTTTTTGAGTTAGAGTCTCACTCTGGGCTCCGGCGATCCTTCCGCCTCAGCCTTCCAAGTAGCCGGAATTACAGGCACGCGCTACCACGCCCGGTTGATTTTTTGATTTATTGTAGAGATGAGGTCTCGCTGCCCAGGCAGGTCTCGAACCCGTGGGCTCAGGCAATCCACTCACCCCAGCCTCCCAAAGGCACGGGATTACAGACTGAGCCACCGAGCCCAACACAATACCATTTTCATGCCTAAAACACAAAAACGAAACAAAGCAAAATCCCATAGTAATTCATTAACTCTCCATGGACTACTTGTCTTAGAGTAGGAGGAACTGAGAGGAGGAAGCCGACCAGACAGTATCCACTAAGAGACCCAGAGAGAAGGGAAGCCTTTTGTCTTTTATCTGGGGTGAGATTGATGGGATATTTTTATTTGCTTTGTTTTATAATGTTTAAGGATAGAAGTGACCTGAGCATGTTTAAAGGGAAAGGGGGCCCTGCCCTCCTCCACCCTGCCACCACTCTTTGGAATTACTTTAATCACCTATACTGAATTCCCTTTGCTGCTAGGCCTGTGTTCAGACAGAGCCATTAAGTCTCCCTCTGGTATTTACTGTAGTACTAGCCACCATATGACTTGGCATTCCTTTTACCAGAGGACCCACAGGAAAAAATGTCTCTCGGACGTCAGTGGGAAAAAAGACAGATTTCCTCTTCAGAGCAAATTTTACAATATCTTTCTAACTTTATAATTTTTAATTGGTAATGTCTTCCTTTTCATTTGGGCTACTGGGAAGCTAAAAATCAAATCTGTAGCCCACCTTTAGTAAGTCTGTGGGGTGAGATTTTGTGGCATCTATTTCTAGATTCTATGTCTTTTATGACTGTCTCTTATGCTAGCTCAACAGCATTGGCCTGTTTTATATGTTACTGCATTGTATGTATTTCTGTAAGCCACCTCAAATCTTTTGTAAGATAAGCAAGATGTTATTAAGAAACAAGTTGATTACTCTTCTTGTCCTGAAAAGAAAAGGAAAAAAGACAGACTAAGCAAAAGGAGCCCACTGGGGAAAAGGAAGACACAGGAGCAAGAGGGTGACAGAGCCATCCTAGAGAAGACATAGGGCTGGCCCCAAGGAGGGAGATCTTAGGGCCTGAACTGGAGAGAAGGGGAGCTGAAGAGATGGTGCCCGTACAGCCAGTAAAGCAGGAGCCAATGTTCCCACCACATGTCGTCATCATCACATCTTCATCCAGAGGAAGTTTTAACAAGATTCATCTTTCTCTATCCAACCTGAGACCAAAAAGCTACTGTTTTAAGACTGCATTTTATAAATGTGAACACAAACCAGTGCTTAAGTAATCTTCCAATTTTTGCATGGGGCATGTTAAAAATCAACTTCAGAGTCCACACTCTGAATCTAAAAAGGGCAGTTGAAAAATCTGAACAAGGTACCCAAAGTAGAAATGCTGTCATAAATGCCAGTCTTGAGCATTTGATAAATATGATCGTTATTGTATGGCCAGTAAACTCTACTCAATAAGCCATCTTATGAGTTAACCAAGCAAGAAAAAAATCTTCCCCATATTTACGTGATCTCACCTGGGATCTCTTCAGTTCAGCTGTTTAGTTTATTCTTCTGTCACAACATGGAACCCTTTCTGATCTGCTGTTTTTTCATTAGTGGATCTTCTCATTAGCTTAGCCATGGAGACACTATTAACCAAGATCAAGAAAACACCCACAAGCAGCCAAAAGGTCACTGTCCATAGGATGCACAAGAAAACAAACCCTAAAATGAAAATAGGCCTTGCAGGGGCAATAATAAATGCATGTTTGATCAAAATAACTTTACCAAAACAAGTTAAGTGCTTAAACTCCAGCTGGCATTGCCAAAATTAATTGTTTTTAGACAACCAAAAACAAGGTCCAGGTCTCATCTGCCACAGCTGATTTGAGGTAAAGCTAGAATGCTTGTCTTCACATTACACTATCATGAGTCATTTCAAAATTCTTACTGTTAAAACTCAGGATTTCCTGTTAGCGCAAAGGTTTAAGACTCTGAGGAATGGAACACGTGGAAATTAAAGACCTGAAGTTTCATAACCCCTTTTAATCCTGTCTTGAAAATCAAAACAGTCAACAGTAGAGAAGCAATCATCCCTTAAGGGCATTAGAAGATCCTTAGCACAAGACCTATCCATGACAGCCACAGGATTTGAAATTCTGGAGAACAGAGACTGCAGCTGCTTATGAAACAGAACAGTACAGCATGTCATGAGTGCTTGTTCCCACTGTCCTGCTCATCTAAAAACATGCGCCAAGCCTGTAAACTTTAAACTGCTGACTGTAAACCCATTAAAAGAGCTTTGTTTTATTGGGTTTTTCTGCCATGATTCAAATAATTATGTCAAAATGTTCTCACATTTATAGTGATCTTAAGGAAAGGTTCTATTAATAACCCACCTAGTAAAGAGGAAAATATTCAAATATTTTTAGTTTCTTCTGACTAGTAGTTGAGAAATTTATTTCAAATTTATTTGGTACCATGAAACTACAACCACTTTGCTAGAAATATTGAGCTTTACTTCTCTATCTTTACTCCTAAAGTTCTAAGAATGTATAACAATAATAAAATTACTTTTGTTGTAATTATACATATATACATATGTATTTAAAACGCACAAAACATTTAGGATTACATAGTAAGTCAGAAGTAATTTTAGTGATATTAATTCAAACACACCAAAATACACATTTTAGCAAGAAAAGACTTTACTAAACTGTGGTTAAGTATACATCTAGATTGATAGTATTCAGTAATCCTTTTCTTAGCCAACTATATTCATATATTTTAGCTTTACAAGGAAATACATAGTCTGATATATACTATCTCATACTTATGTTGTAAACTACTGAAAATATCTCAGATTCTGAATCACTAACTTCAACAAAAATGTATTCTTGGAACATTGATTTTTCACTTAATGTACCAGAAAGGAAGGAGAAACAGAATCTCACAAGGAGATGAATGTGCATTAAATTCATAATTTTAGAATTTACTCAGGGATTCTTTCATATGCCAATATGGGGTCACCATTGGAGCTCAATTTTCACCTTTAAAGTGTATCCAGTATACATAGTTTAATCTCCTTTTCTAACAAGACTCCTAGACAAATATTAAAGTATTTAAAGGGGGGATTTAAGTGAACACCTACTTTGGTCACAATTTCTGTTTGTATCGGCCAGCGTGGAGCAGAAGGACATAACCACGTAACTAGATAAGCCTCTTTAAAGGCGAAGCAGGCCACTTCTTCAACCACATTTGCCATAAGCCTTGGTTCAAACTATCAGATAGGCAACACAGAGGCAGTGTGGAGAGGGTGTCACCTGCCCTAAGGGCAGCTTCCTGGGCTACCAGTATCACCCACGATGCTCCACTAGCTTGAAACGGTCCTCCAGAAAGGGAATGACAGGGAGGCTGAGTGAATACAACATTCTGTCCACCGGGTGTTCATAACCCTCCACCCCACACCACCCAACTCAGCAGGAGGGTTGTTTTGCCCATTTTATAAATCTTTGGCGCCAGCTTTGATGGTGATTCTGCAATGCAGAAAATTAAAAATAACAGCATTCACCTCTACTGGATTTGAAGAGTACACTTTGCTTTGTCCATGAATAAATGCTGTTCCACATGTGTCCCTGCTCTGATAGATTCACAAGCAAATTATTGGCTCCTTCCAAAGCAGTTGCCCAACTTTGAGTACACTTGCAATTTGAAAACAATACATCTGCCATGAGAAGTAGAACTCATCACATTAAATAACATTTTTCTAAAATTCTCATTTCAGTTCTGTTAAAATGGCCTCTTATTATTTGAATTTAGATTGTCAAAATACCACTTTAAAAGTGGAAGAGAAAGAAAGGCATGCATTATCCAGTTTTCTCTTTCAGTCTCTTTGAAGCTCTATATTTACCTAATCACCCTCGTGAGAAGAGGGTTGCTTTGCCAAAAGCTTGCTTTGAAAAAATGCATTCAATCAGGGCTATTTTTGTCTTTCCATATTAGACACACCCCAAGAAGAATGGGAGTCTGCTGATATCTTCAGCAGTCTGCCTCTTGCCTCTTCAGAGGGTGAAGAGTGTTCATCTGCACCCCAGACCAGCCCAAGCATCCTTTAAAGAGTCCCTACTTCAATCACGGTGCTTACGCCCTCAGATATTTGTCACTGGCAAGGAAGATGTGGGGCTGATGGTTGTATAGGTACTCAGTCGATGTTTTGAAATTTGGGAGGTTTTTTTTTAACACTTGAAATCACAATCATTTCAATCCAGACATCTATCTGGCCTGTAGAAATAATGCATGCTCTCCCTCCTGGACTCAACCATTACTACCTCACCTGACTGACTTCCCTCTCTCCTTCTCCTACCCTTCGCCTCCCATTCAAAAATAGCCCAATATGTGGCACAGCCTTTCTCAATTTCATGTTTTTATATTTCTGTATTGACAGTTTCTTCTTCTTCTTCTTCTTCTTCTTCTTCTTCTTTTTTTTTTTTGAGACAGGGTCTTACTCTGCCACCCAAACTGTAGTGTAGTGCAGTGGAACAGCCTTGACCTGCTGGGCTCAGGTAATCCTTCTACCTCAGCCTTCTGAGTAGCTGGGACTACAGGAATATACCACAATGCTTGCCTAATTTTTTAATTTTTTTTTTTTTTTGTAGAGACAAGATCTCACTATGTTACCCAGGCTGGTCTCAAACTTCTGGGCTTCAGAAATCTTCCTGCTTCAGTCTCCCAAAGTGCTAGAATTACAGACATGCACCCCCACACTCAGCTAATTTTTTTAAAATTATTTTCTGTAGAGATGAGGTCCCACTATGTTGCTCAGACCGGTCTGAAACTCCTGGCCTCAAGTGATTCTCCTGTCTTGACCTCCCAGGCCTCTATTGATAATTTCGATAGTGCAGTAAACATATGCTGTCAAGTTTGGTGATGTTTGGCAAATGGTACAAAAACAATATTGATAGGCAAGGTCAGAGCAGTTCTGTTCTCCACAACTCCCATCACATGATCAGCCCTGTCTTTCTTCCCTCGAATAACCCAGTTTTCTCCAGTCCTTATACTTTCTCTCCACTCACCAGAGCCCTAGTCTTCCCACTGAATGGCTGAGTATAGTGTTCACCATTTGGGAGACAAGCACACTAGAAGCCCAAGTCACAACATATCCACGTAACAAACCTGCACACGCTTCCCCTGAACCTATAAAAATAAAAACAAAAAATTAGAATGGCTCCCAAACTTCTGGTGTGTTAGTATTGTAGCAAAATAAAGACCCTGCAAGTGGCTATCCTCTTTTTTTTTTAAATGGCTGTTAAGTCATCCCTTCGAAGGTGTTCATTGATAGGTGGCAGCTCCTAAATGTAGTAACATTTTTTAAAAGGATACTCTTGAAGGAGAACAGGGAGTGACTTTTAGACAGACACTATTTCCTCCAACCTGCCCAAGAGGTCAATGATGACTTGGAAACCATCTCTAAAAGTTCACCAATCAAACACAGAGTCCTTTTTGCATCTTCTCTTCTTCAAAGCTTGTCTACAGATGCTACCTCTTTTGAAAACATTCCAGACAACCTGGAAGGCAGATAAAAGATTATTATCACCAGTTTACCAAGTATGATGCTAAGTCACAAGAGGGTAAATGAGTCCCCAAAGGTCACACAGCTAGTTAGTGTCAGCCTAGACAGCACCAATTCTGGCTCTAGAAGCTCTCAAAATAAATTATTTTCCCCACCGCAGAGACAATTCTCAAATTCCATCTCTGGAAACTGATGGCACTTTCCATGAATGTCCTTCTATCTCTAATTACCTGCCTATCTCAGTCCAAATGAGTTCCAGAACATAAAACCTAACCTTTCAGCTGACTGTCTCTGAGACGTAGGAATATAATAAGGGTGCTTATGTTCTATCATATAATGTTTCTGCTGCAACTGTTTCAATGGTATTATATTTGGGCTTCAGAATTATACTAACCCTATACTAGGGGACACTTTAAAAATCAAATAAGGAGGAGGAGAAAAAGGCATAAAGGGACCTAAAAAGTACACCCAAATCTCCCAATTGGGAAACGAAAGCTCTTTTCTGTGGGCTCTAAGCGTTAAGCCATTTTGTCCTTAAACCACAGCTTCTGCTGTCATATTGGGAATGAAGACTATCAGAGAAAGGAGGAGATAGGCATTGCGTGTTGGCAATGAAGTCTTCCCTGGAAGCATTAGGAGAAAGGTCTACGTTCGTCATGCTGGGAGTTTCACTGCTGCTTTTTTGCAGCATGGAGACTTAGAGAGCATCGCTTGTCACTCAGTGTGAGATGCCTAGAGCTGCCCCAGAGCACAGACCACCAAGTGTTCTTCCAAAGACTGTTTCAGACTAAGGGTATAGAAAGTCAAGTCGTGTTTTTTACCCAAAGCAGTCATCAGTGTTGCTTTTTGTAACCTTCCCAGCTTGGACACTGCTACCAACACCACCCAACTCTAGCCATGCACTCCCATTCTCAAAGACAATTCTCAGCTGCCCCCTGCCTTGGGTGGAAATCCAAATCCCTCAACCTGGCTCTTCACGACATGGCCTAAGGCTGTCTTTCCAGTGTGTAACTGACACTCTTCTACATATGTTACACAAACTCAAGTACCTCCCGTTCCCCACAAACTTTCCTGCTGCCTTATTTTTTCAAGTCACTTCTTCCACTTGGAATGCTCTGTCTCTTCTCTGTCTACCCAGTGTCAAAGGTCAGTTCAAAAGCTTACTGCCTCCCAAATGTAAGTATTTTACACATGCCTCCTCCTTCCCTTTAAATGATGTTATAAAGTCCCTGATGCAATTAATTGCTCATGGAAGATGCTCAATTAATTTAGTCAAGTGAATAAGCAGATAAATCTCATACATCCATACCACAATCTCGTGAGGCAGAAAGGTGAGACAGTGTCTCCCTGCCAGACCCACCCACTGTCAGATGAATCAGCTTGTCTGTTTTTCTCCAATCTATATTCGGGCTTATTCCTCTTGCCTGCAGTTGAATGTATGTATCCACCACACCAGTGCATAGTTTGAAAGTGTTTTCCTTCTGTTTCACCAAATTTGAAGTGATAAAAATACAAACGTTTATTTCCTAGAAGATCACGTCATTCTGACGAAATTGTGTGCTTTCAAAGTAGTCAAAGAACTACAGACCTAGGCCTGTAGTCTCAGCTACTGGGGAGGCTGAGGCAGAAGGATGCCTTGAACCTAGGAGTTAGAGGATGTGGTAAGCTATGATCACACTGCTGCTCTTTTTAAAAAATTGAAAAGAAGTTGAAGGAAACAAACTCTAAGACGGATGCCTGTCCCATAAGTAGTGCTAGCCAGCTCACCCGATGCCCAAGCACATCCAGTGTGACAGCCATAGTGAACTGCCTGTCACTCCTCTGGCATCCTCCCTACCAAATGGATTCCTGAGAAGTGTGACTCCAGGTCCTACCTAATGCAGTCCAACCAGCAGGGTTCTCAAGGCCCCTGAAGCGTGAGGCTGCAACTCCCAAGTCCATGTAACGGAATCTGAGCCTTGCACGGTAGAGGGGGGGTCAGAAGCTATCTGGTAGCCAAGGGCACTGCCGAGGCTTTAGAATAACAGCACGAGGTGGTAATCAAACGCCGCCAGGGGACATTTAACCAGTTAATCATCTCAATCATCCATCTTTTATTCATAAACATGAGGAACGATGTTTCTTTTGGCTGCTCACTTGCCCTTACAGGTTGCCCCAACATTATACTGTCCCAACTTTTTCCTTTGTGTCACATAAAATACATCTGGCACGGTTAAAGCATCTTGTCACCATAGATGTCAGTACCAGTATTGGGCTGGGACGGCCTGATTACTGTTGCTCCCAGAGCCTGTTGAGCATATGTAGTTTAAGGGCAAGGCTTTAAGTAGTTCTTCTAACCCTTTAAAGACTGTAAGTCCATGGAGATATGAGACAAATAGCATAATCTGAGACAGAAGTAGACCTTATTACCAAACAGGCTTATCCATTATCTCAATTACTCATTTTATTTCAGTCTTGAAGGAGACAGACAGGTGCAAATGACTCATGCCTGTAATCCCAGCACTTCAGGAGGCCAAGGTGGGAGGATCACTTGAGGCCAGGAGTTTGAGACCAGCCAGGCAACATAGTGAGACCTCTTCTCTTTTTTTTAATGGTAGAATTGTTTGTTTTATATATAAAACAGTTATTTTGTGTATAAAGCAAACAATCTTACCTCTTATATATACATGTGTGTGTATATATTTGTTTTTGAGACAAGATCTCACTAGGGTCAGCCTCTACAGTAACTGGAACTATAGACACATGCCACAATACCCAGCTATTTCTAAAATTTTGTTAAGAGGTCGGGGGTTCTCACTGTGTTGCTTAAGCTGATTTCAAACTCCTGGCCTCAAGTGATCCTCCCACTTTGGCCTCCTAAAGCACTAGGATTACAAGTGTTAGCAACCGTGGCTTGCCAAATTCTATTTTTTGTTTTTTATCTATGTGTTCATTTTTGAGTTAGAGTCTCACTCTGTCACCTAGGCTGGAGTGCAGTGGCACACTCGCAGCCACCAAGCCTCCACCTGCTGGGCTCAGGCAATCCTTCCGCTTCAACCTTCCAAGTAGCTGTAACTACAGGCTCGCACCACCACACCCGGCTAATGTTTTGATTTATTGTAGAGATGAGATCTTGCCAAGTTGCCCGGGCTGGTCTCAAATCCCTGGGCTCAGGCAATTCTCCTGCCTCCACCTCCCAAAGTGCTGGGATTACAGGCACAAGCCACTGCATCTAGCCAAGTTCTATTTTTTAACTGTCAAAAATCAAACAGAAAATTCTTAGTCAGATTGAATTCATTGAACTTAATCACAAGGAGATCCCAATCATAATGTAAGTTCACTGCGCCTAGATGAATATATCCTTTCTGCAAGGTTCCTATTTCTCCTTTTTTAACCCTAGTTGAACAGACAGAAATGCAAAGCATTATCAGGAAAGTTGACAAATTACCTCGGAGGACATGAACTGTATTTTCCTCATTATTCTGTCCTGGGTTCTAACTCACCCCTTGACACCTTTGTAGTAAGCTTGATAGCAATGTGATTAAGAACAAAGGCTTGGAGTCGGAATTCCAGATTTGGCCTTCACTAGCTACCTAGGATTAACAAATTTCTCCTGGCCTCCACTTCATTTGCAAAGTGTGAATAATAATATTACCCACTCACACAATTATTGTGATAATTGAATGAATTAATGCCTGGAAGGTGCTTAGCTGACCCTTAGGACATGGTCAGTCAATGTGGGCTCTTATTTGCACTCTCTTGAATTTTACCTATGACTCATTGTTTTGAAGGGCTTTACTGTGACAAGGGAAAAAGAGCACACACTATATGCTGTATATTTTTAATATCCAAGTCTCTAGTCAGTGATTCCCAGAGTGTGGTCTGGGGACATCTGAGGATCCGTAAGATCCTTTTAGGAAGTCCTTAAGTTCAAAACTATTTTCATAATAACATGAAACTATTATTTGCCTTTTTCATTCTCATTTTCTCTTGAGTGTACTGTGGAATCTTCTAGAGGCTATAAGACATGTAATATCATTCCTTAACAGTTGATGAAATGTGGACTTGTACATGCCTGTGTTTTTGACATTCCTCAGTTACCACTTCAAAGAGAGCACAAAGCAATTGATGTAATCCACATAAGTAAATCTCTTAGGGGTGCTTGAGTTTTAAGAGTTTAAAAGGTTCCTGAGACCAAAAAAGTATCAGAATCTCTGCCAGACTATACCAAGTTCAAGTCCCCTATCCCCATTCCAAAATCTGTAATGCAAAAATGCCATATTCATCTCTTCAGCTTGAGACCTGCCCCCAGAGTTGGGCCTTGAAGCTACTCTGTCTGTTTCTTGTCACTGTGTGTTTCAGGCTGTCTGGGTCTGACTTTCCGGGCGAGGAGTGGCTGTGGGATTATGAGAAGCACGTCCACCGGCATTCCGTGATAAGAAGAGTCAAGCGCTTCCTGAGTGCCCACGAGCACCCCTCCAGTCCCAGGAGGAGAAGCTACAGGAGGCAGACCAGTGATAGCTCCATGTTCTTCCCCCGCGGTGACCTCGGCCCAGCCAGGGATCTTCTGAACGTACCCTCGAGAAACCCCCACAGGGCCTCGCCCACCTGGGAGCAATCCTGCTCCCTAAAAGTGAGCCCCAAGCTGCATTCCAGCCTGGGAGAACTGTCCACAATCAGGGAGACCAGCCAGACAAGCACTTTACAGAACCTGACCCCACAGTCCAGTGTGAGGGCCTCCCCCATCAAAATGCCCCAGGTTCCTGAAGTATTGATCACAGCAGCCGAAGCGCCAGTACCCACGTCCGACAGTTACCACCATGACTCCACTACCTCTATCCTGAACTCTGAGTTTACTGGGGTTCAGCCAAGTGGGACCGGGCAGCAGGAGGGCTTGGCAGGATCGATCCTGTTCCCCTCAGAGAAGGGGACACCTCCTAGGGGGCCCAGACTCCAAACTGCTTCAGCCAGTACTGAGAGAAACATACTGAAGTATGAAGGAGACCCTACTGATGCAGACAGGTTTCTGAAAAGGTGGAGTCTCCCAGAGTTCCTAAGATCCAGCCACACCTCCCTGGGAAACCAAGGTCCGTCCTCTGCGAGTGCTGAGCCAGCTCTGTTAGTTGACACAGAAACTTCCTCAGAGACCAGTAGAACCAACATTGCAGCTGGCCTTCGAGTCTCTCCTGAGATGCTGTATTTAATAGAAAGCCTGGACACCAAGGAAACAGACATCATCGAACTGAACAGTGAGGAAACTGAGGAGTTGCCCAAAGGAGTGCCTCAGAGCTCCAGGACCTGCTTCTAGCCCAGACCCTTACCTTCCCAAAAGTTCAACGTTTGTCCCAAAATATACTTCAGGGTTGATCAGATTTTTTAAGAACAATCATACTGTATAAGCTACTTCGAACTTTGAAGGGCATTATGATCCTGGCTCTTGGAGAACTGTGAAAATCAAACACATTCATGTCAACCCTCACAAAGTGGCATTCATAAAAGTTGCACAAACCACAGTGATGCATTTTAACCAAACAAGGAGCCTTAAATATATATATGACTTATAAATGCATAGGTTATTAGCTATGAAAAGACTTTGCAGCTCATATTCCAATTTCCTAGACACAAAGGCCCAGACAAAGGAATCACTATATCTTTTCTTTTTTTTTTCCTCATTTTCTTTAACCATAAAAACAGGAGATGGATCACATAGTTCCCAGCGTCTCCTTCCTGCCTAATGATTCCTTCAAGCTTTCTAGCCATCTCACCCCCACTGACTTCCTGATTCTTAAGCTTCATCAGCACCAGAAGGCTTCATTTCTCTTAAATTTCCTTTTTTGCTTTCAGATTTTCATTTCTTTCTTCCTCTTTTATTCTCTCAGCCTTTCCTTCCTTCCCTTCTCTCTAGCCATGCTTCTTTTCTAGGGACTCTAATCTGTCTTACCTTTCAAGTTATAATATTTTCTCTTGCCAGCTCTGTTGCTTACTTTTTGCCATGATTGTGAAATATGAAGCATTGGCAAAGCCTCCTACAGAAAAATTGAAGATGTCAGCGGATCCCACCTGACACGCTTCCGGCCTCGCTTCCGGTGGAAGTGGCATGGGAGATGATGGCCTCCCACCACACCTTCCCTCGCAGCCATTGCCATTTCTTTTTGCTTCTACTCTTCGGTCTTGGGCACTGGGGAAAACAGAAGCCTGGAAGATACTAACTTGCATGACAAAATGCTATGCAGCCAAAGAATAAGATGGCTCGAATCTAACTCGAACCTTAAGCAAAAACCCCGGTCATGCCACAACACGGGACCAGTTACTGTGTCTATCAGGTTCTATGGGAATGAGGTGGAGTATGGGAACTGGGTGCATTATGGGATCCAGGACTGCACTGTGGGGATCGGATGCTCACTCCTCCAAGGAGTCTTCAGGTGGCTGTTCCCAACTCTGTCTGGACGGCCATGGCTTATGCGTGTTGCTGTCACCCTTTGTCACATGATGAAGCATCACTGCACATGGCTTTAAAAAATAAAACAACCCCAGTAGCCACCATTTGTTGAGTGTTCACAGCGCTCCAGGCAGGAACACATGAAGTTCACAGATGGTCTCACTAATCCTCATAGGACTCCTATGACATTGATACACTATTGTTTCCATTTTAAAGATGAGGGAAGCATCTTTAGATGCTTGGAGATTTGCCTAAAATCACATCACCAAGAAGTGGAGGAGCTCAGATTCAAATCCAGGTTTATCTGAGTGGAAAGCCAACACTCTTTACTACTGCTCTTCCTCACTGCCCTGTGCTGTCTGTAAGGCCCTGAATCTGCCTGTAATTTGCCCAGAATTCTGCAGGATGCCCCAAGGGAGCCATACCCAAACCACAGGTCCAGGCTAAATTTCTCCAGCCTTGGAGACCTCTCTGGGTCCTCCCCCAAGTCTACCTCCAGCCTTCACACATACATAGAAGAGGGCATTGCTCCAACTTTGAGCCCTGGCCTTGGTCCTCTTCATTTTTTTATAACAAAAGAAAGTTGACTAGACCCTCCTTCCCTTCCCCCAACCCCATATGCAGTGTTATAATTAGCACATTTTCGCAAGACCTCAAATCTCCCTAGACCTCCGGAGCTGCATGACAGCAATGACATTTACTCTAGCTGACTTTTCTCAAAGGACTGAAAGGAAGTAATAGAGGAAATGCTATTCACGGCTGATTCCCTGCGTTGGTTGGTAGTGTTAGCACCTAGGAAGCACTGATATTCCAAAACATTACCTACAGACTAATATAGGTCAAGCCCCAGTATCACACTTCTAGAAGGAAGGAACCCCAAACTCCCAGTCAGCAGTCTCTGAATGCTACTTTCTTGGGTGTTTCAACTTAAGTGTCTCTTCTCTTTGGCTCTCTCTGTTGTTCAAATTCAAATAAGTTTCTACTTAGCTGCCTTTGAAATATAATCCGTTTTCATTCCTACACCCAAGGTAATAAATTATACACAAATAGAATAATACATTTTGTGAAGAGCTAGGAAAGTGTTCACTTATCTCTGCTTCCACCCATCCTTATGCATTTTTATCCAGAGAATTATTTAATTTTCTCAATATTTCTTCAGACTTTGAGATAGGCTCTCATTTTCTCCTTGCACTGAAAAGTAAATTATGACAGGCTCAATGAACCCATGTGGCTGAATTCAGCTATAAATTCAAGTCAGCAATTGCCCAGAGCAGATGAAGAAATTCTCTATTCATTCTAAAATGAGTTTTTACTCAACACAGACCAAGGCAGCAAAAACAAAATGATTTCTTTTCATGGGCCTGACTTCACTGCCTGCTCAATCCGTTTCCTCCCAAGCCCTGGAACCTTCACCTACCTGAACGAACAGTCACACGGCCGGTAAGTCTCTTGGGCTTACCCATTCCAAGAACAGGCTCGACTTTGTTCTGCATTAATTGTCGTCCACAAGGCAGAGAGTGTAGTGAGGCCAAGTCCTGTTTGTTTCCTTCTCTCCCTGCTCTACAGAGAGAACTCTGTCCTGACCCTGAGGTCTGCAGTCCAATAAGAAGGCCCCTAAGTTTCTCTGCCATCCAAGAATTTAGAGATGAGTGGCCTTTGACCAAACAAAGCAAGCTATTCTCTCCCCTTCTTTTATTGTCCCATCTACTTCTTGGTGCATGGCCTCCACCATGCCAGGCCTCCACTTTCAACCTGGTCCAGTTATGCTATGGAAAACTGTTTTGTTTTTTTTTTTGAGTCGGAGTCTCACTCTGTTATCCAGGCCGGAGTGCAGTGGCATGATCTCAACCTGCTGGGTTCAGGCAATCATTCCACTTCAGCTTTCTGAGTAGCTGGCACTATAGGTGCATGCCACCACACCCAGCTAATTTTATTTTACTGTAGAGACAAGGTCTTGCCATGTTGCCCAGGCTGGTCTTGAACTCCTGAGCTCTGGCAATCCTCACATCTTGGCCTCCCAAAATGCTGGGATTACAAGCATGAGCCACAGCACTGGGCCGAAAAACATACTTTTTTTTTTTTTTTTTGAGTTGGAGTCTCACTCTGTCGCCCAGACTGGAGTGCAGTGGCCGCTCCCGGCCACCACAGCCTCGACCTGCTGGGCTCCGGCGATCCTTCCGCCTCAGCCTTCCAAGTAGCTGGAACTACAGGTGCACGCTACCACACCTGGCTAATTTTTTTTATTTATTTATTGTAGAGATGAGGTCTCACCAAGTTGCCCAGGCGGGTCTCGAACCCGCGGGCTCAGACAATCCACTCACATCAGCCTCCCAAGGCGTGGGATTACAGGCTGAGCCACCAAGCCTGGCTAAAACATACTTTTAATGGCATGGAGAGAGATGTAAAATTCACTATTAGTATAAAGAAAAGACTCACCTAAATATACACCTTTTTTCAGTGTTTTCCCCTCTAGTATTCTCCCTCTCCAGAGAAATTGATTCAATTTTTTAATCATTTTTCTGAGAACTTATTGTCCTGGAATCTACTCTCTGAGGATCTGCTGAGCCCAAGAGGCCATGTGGTGTGATGGAATAAGTGCTGCCACACTGGCCTGTGAATGCTTTCCGCACTTCCTAAACTTGAACAAGTTCTCGTTCTTTTGAATTTCATACTCTCACCTGTAAAATGGTCTCCTCTCTGGACCATTTTCATCATTCTTGCAAGACATTGTGACAGAAGATCAGGAACCCAGGTAGCACTGTGTGACTGACAGGTACATGGATTCACCACGAGTCTCGGAAAAGACTTTCTCTTCCCCCCTTAGTCATTCACTCATTAGGATCCCTTTCTTCTCCAGGAGTCTATATCTTTCATTCAGAAAGCGTTTCTTCTTGGTTTTTTTTTTTTACGAGATGAGGTCTTGTTATGTTGCCCAGGTTGGACTCGAACTCCTAGCCTCAAGCTATCCTCCCACCTCAGCTTTCCAAAACCCTGGGATTGCTGATAGGTGCCACCATGCCTGGCTCAGAGAGCTCTTCGAACACCCACAACACTGAGCTTCCAGCTTTTCACTCTTTTCATTTCTCTTTTGGCTTCTTTCTTCTTTCATGTACTTTCCAACATCTTCCACATCCTTCTTCCCTCCAGTGCTTTTTGTCTTTTCCTCACTCTCTGTAGTCTCCCAGGCCTCATCACCATGGCTCTGAACCCCTCCCCTAACCCATTATGTGGGATGTGGTACTAGAGACATATGTGTTTCTGTTCTTCCCACTCGAAATCTAGAGGATTTAGAAGTCCCGGTTCAAAGTTTGAAGATCCTCTTAGGGTAACTAATCTCCTAAGCCTGGTCCTAGGTTAGTTTATTAGAAATAATAACTGCAGCTGTAAAAACCTCAGAAGCAAGGACAAATTATAACCTGGACAAATCCTCCCTGTCCTTCCCTCCTCACGATCGCCTACGTGACCCACAAGCATTTCCTGATGTGCTAATCACTAATAGCCAAAGATTTTCTCATTTTGTCTGGTTGGATACTAAATTCTTTGGCACGCTTTTTGTTTTTCTTAGTTCTCTGAACCCTAATTTTTAGGATAGTCTTTTCCACTGATATGGCCGCTGAGTCGAAAGAACCAACTCAAGAATATAAGGTTCGTTCTCTTATTGCAAATCTTACAAAATCCAGAAAGATTCCATTGCATAGGAAAGCTGGAGAGACAGGACACCAAGAACACCTCTCTCCACACCCTATCACCTCCGTGTGTGCAGCCAT
Source organism: Carlito syrichta (assembly GCF_000164805.1). NCBI lineage: Eukaryota > Metazoa > Chordata > Mammalia > Primates > Tarsiidae > Carlito > Carlito syrichta. The sequence continues at coordinate 1,023,027 of NW_007253137.1, forward strand.
CTCACCCTGGCTGTACCAAATGGAAAACAAAGCAATTTTTCTGTAAAATAGGGACCCAAAAACCACATCTGCCTAGATCATTCATTCAGATTGCAGCTTGTGGTTTTGTGTTTTATTTTGCTTTGTTTCTGAGTTAATTCAGAAAGTGGACCCGAATCTTCTTTTTGCCTCAGGTAGATTTGGCCAGATGGCTCCCTGGAACTGTCTTCTCTGAACTTCTAATTTTAGACATTTGCCTGATAGGCGTAACAAAGGGAAGGTTGTATCTTGTATCCTGAAGGCAAATAAGAACATTTCTAAAATAGGTTTTGTACAGAAATTCTGGTGTGTACCAGATTTTTGTTTAGATAGTGGCTGTCAACCAGAGGTGACTTTATACCCAGGAGATATTTGACAATGTCTGTAGACAGTTTTAGTTGACATACTGGGGAGTGTTTCTAGCATCTAGTGGGTAGCAGCCGGGAATGCTGCTAGGCATCGTACAATGTGAATGATAGACACCCACAAATATTCAGCGCAAAATGCTGTGTTTGAGAAAACTGATTTAGGCCAATAAGAAGGGAAAATTGAAACAACCGTCAAGGAGATTAATGAAGAGAGATGAGCTAGAGAAAAACAGAACTAGAAGAGAACAGACTAAGCCAGCAATTGGCTAAATTCCTACTCTGTGTACAAGCTGTGAAGTAATCATCATTTCTCCCTTGACGCTAGAGGATCAGATAGCTCAGATTCAGAAAAACTGGATTTAACTCCTGAGGTTCACACTCAGAGATTCCTTGGATGGCTCTTCCCAGTAAGAGTAGTTAGATGATACTGCTGGCATGACTGTAATTTTCTGGGACTGTAGCTTTTATAAAGGGTGTCAATAATATATCCTACCAAATATTAGTTAAGAATTTGTGCCAATAAACTGCTTGACTGTGGATAGACAATTGACCCAGCACCAGCTTTTGTATTTTTGTCTTACTTAGGACGGAACAAACTGTATCTCCTAGACAGGCAATCTGGCTCTTTATTTTGTATAGAAACTTTTTTTAATAGAAAAGAGTTAACAATGGATAGTATCAGTTTGCCTCCTTCCCATGAGCCAAGCAAACTCACAGAGCCCTCAACACTTCAGGAGAATCACATCAGGGAATGGTGAGTTCCTGGATGATGTCCGTGGCTGGACTCTCGGTCATAGTCATTTGTGAAACATTAAGCAACAACTGAGTGTCAGGCTGTCAGCTAAAACTGGGTGCACAGGAAGTTTCCCACCTCCGCCCTCCCTCACAGATGGGTCACTCTCTTCTGCAGGTCTAGGGACATAACAAAATGCCCCCTGAAATTCATTCATGTTTATTTCTATGTTTGTTGCTGCCTTCATGCCAGTGCTGTTCCCCGTCCCAAGCATTTTAGTTTGTTTAATGTGAATCCCTTGGTCTGCATACATTCTTACAAAACATATGTTGCTGTTTTGTGTCCACATATTTTTATAGTATACATCTCATCTGTTTCTTTGCTTGTGTTTTTATTCAGCACTAAGTACTAAAACTAAGTACTAAGTTTTTTTGTTTGTTTGTTTGTTTTTGAGTTGGAGTCTCACGTTGTCACCCAGGCTGGAGTGCACTGGCACGTTCACAGCCACGGCAGCCTCAATCTACAGGGCTCAGGCAATCCTTCTGCCTCAGGCTTCCAAGAAGCTGGAACTACAGGCATGTGCCCCCACACCCAACTAACTTTTTTTTATTTATTTATTGTAGAGATGAGGCCTCTCACCTTCCCCTCCCAAAGTGCTGGGATTACAAGCGTGAGCCACCGCTCCTGGCTAAAATAAGTACTAAATTTTTAAGATCCTCCCAAATTCCCATATGTACATCTAATCTATTGCTTCCAACTGCTGCATGCTCTGGGATGTTTTATATCTTACTTATATACCGCCCCAGTTGCCTCCACCTCCCTCCAAGGAAGCATCCTTATACAAGTCCCTTTCTGGACCCATGGAAGAGTTTCTTTGGGCTGTAGACCCACAAACAGATTGGCCTCCCCAGAAGCACATAAGTGTCCTTGTATCTCCACTGCCGGCCTCCAGCACCCCAAATGGCATCCCCTCCATTTCTAACTTTTCCAGCCTAACAAATGGAAAGGGACACCTAACTATGACTAGCTGTCATATATCTGGTAACTAATGCCATCGAACTTCTCCTCATATGCTTGTGCATTCTTTGGGGACCCCTTCTTCTGAAAACTGCCTTTTCAAATTCTTCACCCTTTTGTCTAATAGAGTTTCTATATTTTTCTTGTGGATTTTCAGGAATTTCTTTTTTTCTAGAATGATAATAGAGTCTTGTAGAGCTCAAACATTGCAATGACTTGTTCAACCCTTTGTGTGCTGTGAAATGTGCCCATGGTGTTGTTTGTGAAGTTGAAATCCCTCATTGGATATAATTTTCATCAATTTGTTTTGTTTTGTGTTTTGGAAGTTTGGGATAAGAAATCTTTCCCCATCACTAGCTCACAATAGTCTCCTATATTTTTTGCCGATTCCTTTTGTAATGTTTGGTGGGGATCAGTTTCATTTTTCTCCATACAGTAAGCCAGCTCCCCCATCACCACCATTTCCTACTAAATGATCAATTTATAAATTTACATATTTCTTGAAAATCAGATACACTGATATGAAACAAAACAGCATCTGAGAGAGGTGAGAGATAGGGTGTATAAATGGGGGGAAGAAGAAAGATGAGGCTTAACCTCATAAAGCTCTAGCTCCTCCCCACCAACCTTAAACTTTCTTCAAAATGCCTCCCAGTTGCTCTCTGTCAACTGGTGATCTTTCCCTGTCAGTGCCTGGGGTATGTAAATTCTTTCAACACTCATCTACACAAAAGCCCACTAAAAATAGGCCATCTCTTATCAGAATAAACTGCAACAGTAGAGCCTGGTACGTGAGGAGTGGTTGCTAAGGAAGAGACAGAGATGGTGTCACAGGGATAGTTCAGGATCCTTCAACACTCTCAAGGAGGCAGGATTGAATCCAGAGGAGTGGAGCCCTAAATATGACCAAACTATATTTAGGGCCTGGGATCAGCAAAGGTGAAGGCTTATGAGACAGAGCCAGCAGCACTTGCTCTTGCTGGCTGAGTTCTTGCTGGCCGAGCTCTGCCCGGGTCTGCAGTCTGTCTTGACTCTCCTGTAACGGGCTGTGCTCAAAGATGAGTGAACAGTGACTGTTTACTGCCACCCTTGGCCCTGTCCTTAGAAATCAGCTGCCGTGCTTGGACAGTTGCAGATGGTTTCAGAAGAGAGCAAACCTCATCTTGTCTTCATTCCCCAAGGTACAAAATCTTCTGGAAGGGGCGGCATCTTGCATTCTAATGATGAGCTTCTTATTCACACATGTAGTCATTGGGCCCTACAGACGGCAAAGGAAAAGCACTTTTTCAAGATTAGAAAACACTAATAGATAAATTTGTGTTACTGTCATAACTAAAGAACATGGGGAGATAGGCAAGTTTCCGTCACATCCATCCGCCTGTCGTCAGTATGGCTCTGCTCCTTGTAACCCCAAGATGGAGGCTTTGTGACTCCCACACTCTCCAGACAAGAAGGCTCAGTTGATGAGAAGCCAGGTGGGACAGTTCCCGTCTCATGAGAATAGTGGAAATGGAGCGTGTGCCTAGCTGACTTAGGAGGCGGTCGTGCCTTTTCCACTGGGATGTAAGCTCCAGTCACCCTCTCTTTCAACCAGTGTGTCCCCAGTGCTAAAACATTGCCTGGCCCATCTCAAAGAAAAAAATTAGATGAATGGATGCTTGAAGGAAAGAAAGAATGAATAAAATCCAATCGGGTCTAAATTCAAAGTTAGGAAGCCTAGGAAGCTCAATCAAATGTAACCACAAACTTAGCTGTGTGGTCTCAGTCAAGTTACTCAGTCAAGAACACTCTGGACTTTTTTGCTCATCTACTGAGTGATCGAAGGTCCCTCTTCAATGCTGCTTCCAATAACACCTCTGGAGATTCGCTACCTTGGGGAAGGAAGGAAGAGACAGTTGTGGTGAATAATAAGAAAATGGACCCAAATGGCAGAAAGAAACCCAAAAAGGAGAAGGGGTGGGATGGGAGAATTAACACATATTGGGTACTTGGGTGTGTTAGGTGTTTTATATGCATCACTTCGGTCGGTCCTCAGAACAGCCACACAGCACTAGTACTCCATTTATAGGAGAAATAAAGAAGTTTAATAAGTCGCTAAAGGTTATGCAACAATTAAAATCTCAATCTGGAACTTGAACTCAGGTCTCTGAGGCCCATTGCTGATTCTACCATTTCACACTGCCTTCATAAACAACTAGAAGAAGACAGAAGTCTCTATTTGCAGACCATGACAGATTAGCATCAATCGCTGTAACCACTCGACCACCTCCACTGACTTGCCCTTCATGGTCTGGTGAGGAACCTTGGGAAGACAACGTTTACTGAACACCTGTTATGTGCCAGGTATTACAGTAGGTGCTGCCCATACATGATCACATTTAATTCTCTTAACAAACTGTGAGGTTGTAATGCAGTAACCCCAAAACCCCCAGGGCTTTGTGTAATGTTTACCTATTCCAAAGAAGTCACCCAGAGGTTCAGCAGGGAAAGACATTGGTTTATTAGAACTTACGGGAGGCACCGATAGCGGCAGGTGGGTGAAGAATCTGCACCTTGGAGCGGTATGGCAAATGGTTTTGTAATCAAAGCAATCAAGTTAATCCTTCAAATTCCTACCCAATGTGTACAATTACATTGATTAAGAGTGCTGACTGCATTGTTTTCAACTTTGCTTGGTCACCTGCATTACTCATTACTGGAAAAATGCATGTGCTTCAGAAACCAGCCTTGGTTAGAGGTTGCACCCTGAGGGAGGGGGCAGGAAGAAGCCAGATATAGGGGAAAACAGTCTAGGTCTGGACTATACATTAGACCTGCCACTATGCCCATTTTGCAGATAATGCAACAGAGGTTTAGGGAGGTAAAATAGTATGCCCTTGTCACAGAGCTCACAATCAGCAGAGTTGAGATTCAAAAATCATGCCTGCGTGCAAACCATGAGGCACATAGATCGTTTTCCTGAAGGCTAGCCCAACCCTGGAGCTTAATTCTCCCAAATAGGTTCTCTGAAGTTATACTTGTTCTCCTCCTGAGCCCCTCCTTCATAGGCAATAACTGAAAACTCATGGGAGCATATGGGATTGGACTTTTGTCATCAAGCTAGCATAGGTGCCTGAAACAAGTCTGTGGACCCAGTGCAAGCCTACCCATTCCTTCTTCGTGCACACATGAGGTTTTCAGGTTCTAGGACCATCCTTCAGAGCATCGAAATCAGATTGAATGCATGGTGTCCTTGGTGAAGTCAATCATATACCTTGGCAAAGGCAAGAGAAATTCTTGTATACATATTGAAAGAAAAAACCGCTCTCACCTTCACCCTCTCCCCAGGACACACGTGCCTAAGAGTGAGTGGGAGATGGAATACATAAATCCCACTCAGCTCGCCTCAGTTCCAATGAGCTGAGTGACCCCGGTGTTTAAACATTCAACACTGGAATTTTTCAAACAACTTGACTCCTAAATCAAGCCAACCATTTCATCCGTGGCTCAACCGAAAAATATTCACCAATGTTTAGCATCCAGGCATGTGGAATTTCTGAGAAAGGTGCTTAATTATTGTCCAACATGGTATCTTCCTAAGAGATTTTCATGGTAATTTTCACTCTACCAGTTTTCTCATATGCACTGATGTCAGGGTCCAACCCTCACGTAAGGTCGGTGTTCATCACCCAAACGCTTATACTGAGGCATCCCAGAAGTTCCATTTCCATGACAAGAGGAGGAACAGCAGAAGCATTTAAAGCAATTTCACCGAATCTGGCTTTTCTCTCTCTCTCTCTTTTAACATTAAGTAAAATAATGGTTGCTAATACATTTCTTAATTTAGCAACCTGAAACACAATTAGATATACAACTTTGGTCTGCAATGGGAAACCAGTGGCTGGCAGTTTAAATCTGATTTTCTGATAACCCTTTTTTTGACCTGCATTCTCTAATTTACCACAGTCTCCACCACTCCCTATTATGCTAGCCTGGGCTGCTTTACTCATTTGTTGCCTGCCTGGCCCTAGTAGGTATCTCAAGTTTGCGATTCTTTTACTAAAGCATCACTAGCTCTATGGAGACTTCAACCACTGTGAGTTCCATAGATGCACAAAGAGGGAAAAGTGCAGAGGCTGAAAACTCTCAGATCATCTTTCTACTTATTATTGTAAACTCCCAGCAGCCCCTTGCTACCACACAGACATGGTAAACCTGTGTGCTGTCTCTTTCCACCCTGCCTCTTGGGTAAATGCACAGTCCTGGTGTTCACCCGGGCTTGATGACCGTGCAAATCATCCGAGACGCAGGGACTCCCAGCACTAACCAACCCTGACTGACCAGGGCCTTTTGGCAGCATGCCTCACGAGAGATGTCAGATCCCAGGCAACTCGGGAACAGCGTGTCACTGCCGTGTCATTCCCACTGGAGAAACTCGAGCCTCTTCATTCAGGTTCATGGAGCCACAGCTGCCGCTCATGGCACCTAGCAGGCCAGTTGACTCTTGCCCTGGGCAGAAGCAGCCAAAAGCCCCCTGCTATTTCTATCCATCAATCACAGGGCCCATCAGTCACTCTGAGATCAGCTCCAGAGCAACTGCACAGGGCGCTGAGTAACAGTGGCACCTCCACAGAGAGGGGAGATTTGAGAGAATGTGGAAGTTTTTTGTGTTTGTTTGTTTTTGAGTCAGGGTCTCTCACCCTGTCACTCAGGCTGGAGTGCAGTGGCATGATCTCAATGATCTCAGCGCACGGCAACCTCAACCTCCTGGGCTCAGGTGATCCTTCCACCTCAGTCTCCCAAGTAGCTGGGACTACAGGTGTGCACCAGCACACCTGGCTACTTTTTTTTTTTTGGTAGCGATGAAGCTTTGCTATGTTGCCCAAGATAGTCTTAAACTTCTGGGCTCAAGCAGTCTTCCCGCCTCAGCCTCCCAAAGTGCTGGGATTACAGGCATGAGCCACTGTGGAATTTTTCTCTTTTTTTTTTTTTTGAGTCGCACTCTCACTCTGTCGCCCAGGCTGGAGTGCAGTGGCATGCTCATGGTCACCACAATCTCGACTTGCTGGGCTCAGGAGATCCTTCCACCTCAGCCTTCTAAGTAGCTGGAACTACAGGCGTGCACCACCACACCCAGCTAATTTTTTTATTTATTGTAGAGACAAGGTCTTGCCATATTGCCCAGTCTGTTCTCGAACCCTTGGGCGCAGGCAATCCTCTCGCCTCTGTCTCACAAAGTGCTGGGATTATAGGTGTGAGCCACCATGCCGGGCTCGAATGTAGACTCTTTAGGTTTTTTTTGGTTTTTTTTTGCAAATGTGCATTCGCGTGTCCAATCATGTAAGTTACTTCGAATGCAGAATTTTATAAAGCCAACTTTACTTTCCTAAAGAAAAAGTCAAATCAGTAAGTGGAGGAAGAAAAAGCCAAGCCAGAGTTGGTAAATCCTATTGGTGTGAGGAAGGGACAGCTAAGAAGGAGGCTCACTCATCACTTGGGAAATAAAAATTCTTTTTTTGGAGTAAGAATCTCATTCCGTCAACCAGGCTGGAGTAGAGTGGCACGCTCACGGTCACAGCAGCCTCCACCTGCTGGGCTCAGGCAATCCTTCCGCCTCAGTCTTCCAAGTAGCTGGAACTACAGGCACACACCACCACGTCCAGCTAATTTTTTGACTTACTGTAGAGATGAGGTCTCCTCTCGCCTCTGCCTCCCAAGGTTCTAGGATTACAGGCATGAGCCACCATGCCCAACCAGGAAATAAAACTTCTAAAGGCCGTATGGGACCAGAAAGTTGAGAAAAGATTGGATGTCAGGTGAAACATCAAATGCAAGAGGCAAGGATTCACCTGTGTTCCTGAGTTTGTTCCCTGATGGGCACTGGCCTTGTGTTTAGCCAACAGGAAGCCCAGAGTCACTTTCCTCTGAATACTTCAAGGGATACTCAGAGATCCTGTGGGGGGGCAATCTGAGGAGTTTGCGAGCTAAGAGCAGCCAGCCCAAGTCAGACTGGTTGGGTCCTGGAGTTGATGGACAGAAATAGCAGAAGGGCTCTTGGCTGCCCCGGCCCATGGCAAGAGTCAACCGGCCTGCCGGCTGCTGTGAACAGCAACTGTGGCTCCATGAACCTGAATGGAGAGGCTCCAGTTTCTCTAGTGGGAATGACTCTGCAGTGACACGCTGTTCCTCCCACTGCCCTATCAAGTCTATGGGGTCTGGCCCCCCAGCCACCAGGGCAGTTCTCTGCAGCTGCCTCGCCTCCTGTACCCAGGGCTGAGGGCTCGATGCCAACCCCCTGCACAGCTTACACCTACTCTGTGGTTACCCCAAATAAACATGCAGTAAAATTCAGATATAAATATGGCTCCTAAGATCCAGAGTTGATGGTGACAACTAGAACTTGAAAGTCACTGATATACACAATCCCATACCTCAGAGCCTCCTCCCTGAATTCATCACTGCCACCCTGAATTCAAGACACCCTGCCAGCCATGAACCTTTTTCAACGTATTCTTCACCAGACAGTGTGTAATTCCCATGATCGATAATCCACCATATACTGGGGATGTGAGCTATTGTGTTTTGCTTTGTTTTGTTCGTTTTTTATTTTGGTAAAGACAGGGTCTCACTCTGTCACCCAGGCTAGAGCGCAGGGGCACCATCGTAGCTAACTGCAGCCTCAAACTTGGGCTCAAGGGATTCTCCTGCCTCAGCCTCCCAAGTAGCTGGGACTACAGATGCACATCACCACGCCCAGTTTATAAGCTCTGTTTTCACTTTACATTCCGCACATAAAACCAGCTTCAGACACAGCCTAGCCAACCTTTGTGAAGAGGAGAGGTCTTTGAACACAAAGGTAAGGATATGAGCTTTGGACTCAGAGTTCAAGTTTTACATCCTGAGTCTATCACTCTTTGTGACAAGTTACTTAACCTTTCTGTGACTCAGTTTCCCTGTAGATAAAATGAGGGTAATCATAGCACCTAATATTGTGGGTATTAATAGTACTCTCTGAGTACTATGAGTTGATACAAAACTCATAGTACATTACTTGTCATATAGTAAACACTTAATAAATGTTTGCTTTATCATGATATTATTAAATAGTATGATGATTAAAAACCGAGGAACTGCCATATTTGGGCTCACACACTTACTAACTGTAAGACCTCGGACAAGTCACCTGATGTTTCTTAGCTTCAATTTCATCAACTACAAAATGACATTGATGCCACAACCTTCCTCATCGGGTTTTATTTTTTTTTTAGAAGAATATATTCTTTGTTTTTATTTTATTTTATTTTATTTGAGTTGGAGTCTCACTCTGTCACCCAGGCTGGAGTGCAGGTGTGTGTTCATGGCCACTGCAGCCTCGACGCGCTGGGCTCAGGCAATCCTTCCGCTTCAACCTTCCAAATAACTGGAACCACAGGCACCTGCCACCATGCTCAACTAAGTTTTTGATTTATCATGGAGACGAGATCTCTCCAAGTTGCCCAGGCTGTTCTCAAACCCCTGAGCTCAGACAATTCTCTTGCCTCTGCCTCCCAAAATGCTGGGATTACAGGTGTGAGCTACTGCGTCCAGCTGGGTTGTTTTAGAAATTAAATAAAATTGTAAAGATAAAGTGATTAACTTAGGGTCTGATGCAAAGTTATGACTCAATATTATTAACTATTTTCATTATTAGCTCATTAAATGGGCCTGACTTTGCAGCAAATGATTTGAGAATTTATATACTTCCCTGAAAGTATATAAATGACTGTTTTGTTGAGTCAAAGATCTTGGTATATTATTTCCTAAATTTCCTGCCCTGGACTGATGTGATAAAATAGCATGTAGCACCTTTCAATTGGGAGAGGCAAAGACCACAGCAGGGACAGAAGTGGAGGGTTCCCCAGCGGCCCAGCCCCTGCCTGCCACCAGGTGGCAGCATTTAGCACATTGCGCTTCAAACAGCCCAGGTCAGGCCCTCCAGTGAAATCTGTCTGAAACCAAGAGCCAAAAGATGTTCATTGCTGAGGGCAACTGGAGGATCTTAGATGCACTTGACATTGCCTCTGGGGGTGTGTGTCTTTGTAAATAATTAGAGTCATCCAAAAATCAGCACGTCAGCACCTTTCAGGTAGCCCAGCTTCACGAAAAAAAACAAAAACAAAAAAACCCTGCTCCGGTGCCAGGAGTGACCCACTCATCAACCAGGTCCCTCCTAGAAACAGAATCTGTGGGAAAACCTCATAAACATTTGGGCACCTTGTTCAGATGGCACTACCAACCCCTCCAGTCCCAGGAACTACGGAAGGTCTTGAACTTGAGAAAATTTAGAGGAAGGTGCCCCAAAGCACAGAGAGGCTCGGTGGTAGGAATAGGCCCCCTTAGGGGCAGGGTCTTGCATCCCTGGGTCTAAGGTGACACAAGAGAAGTAAAGGCAGGAAGCATGGGGTGGAATGGGAGGAAAGGGAAAGAAAAAAATGGGGAGGAGTACCCCCACATTACCTCCTAAGACCCACTCAGTAACCCCTCGGCCATGGGTAGTCCGTCCCCTCCCTAGATTCTGAGCAACAAACCAAACCCCTCCAACACACACAGAATTTCAGGGGTGTTACCAGGTTGAGACTAAGGACAGCCCAAACACACATACTTTAATTCTTTCTTAAAACTTTTGTTAATGTTTAAAACTCCCTCCATATGGGTTGCTTACCAAAAGACAGAATCCAAGACATTGGCAACTGAGGGTCTTATCACAAGAGAAAAAATGCAGCAACAAAGACAAATGTGTCATCTGAGATCAGAAAGGTGGCACAACAGCCTTCCCCCAGGTGTGTTCGGCACCTGAGGACATTAGGTTGGGCAGGTAGGTCAGAAGGAGACAAGGCTGCACCAATGAAAGTCTAACACAACAGTCTGAGCAGAGCTGGGAAGCTTCAACCTTCACACACATCCTGCGACTCTCAGATCCAGCAGGTCCTCTCTTTTCAAACCAGTGAGTGGGAAATCATGGGATGAAGAGTCTCCTTTCTGCAGGACAGCAAGGAATGGGCCTCAGAGGCTGCTGATACCCACTGGCTCCAGGTTGGGTAGAGTGAATGCATTCACGTTGGGTTTTCATGTCACTCGCCTGCCCATTCTTGGAACCTTGAGGTGGGAAGGACATTTTGGTGTCACCTAGTTTGGTGGTCCATTGTGTGACAGAATTCTCTCTGCAATATCCATGTCTAGATTCATCCAGCCAGAATCCCTTGAGTCAAGACGATTTGCCCTTCCCAAGATGATCACTGTATGGGTCGTCTTGCACACTGAATTGGTCAAAAAAGGTTAGCATTGCCTGAGGAACTTAGCTAGGTCTAATCTACTTCCTTCCCACTGAAGACAGAACTCAGAGGCACTAGGCTGGAAAGTGGCTGGCATAAGGTCCGTAAGTTCTTAGGAGAGTTCAGAAAGAACAAATGTCTTTAGAATATGCAACATTGCCTCCTAGAGCTTAATCCTACAATTAGCACTAGAATCCAAGGAGGTCACAATACTGTCCTATAATACAACACTGTTGTCTTAGTTCAGTCTGCTACAACAAACTATACTAAACTGGGTAACTTATAAGTAACAGAAATTTATTTATCACAGTTTGGGAAACTATGAAGTCCAAAATCAAGGTACTGGCAAATTTGGTGTCTGGTGAGGGCCTTCTTCTTGTCTTGCAGATTTCCAGCTGTATCATTGCATGGTAGAGAGAGAGAGAGCCCTCCTGTCACCTGGTCTTTTAATGAGGGCTTTGATTCCCCACCCTCACCTCCCAATACCTCACCTCTAAATCCTATCACATTGGGGATGAGCTTGCAAACTCAGTTGTCCATTATGTTAGAATCTCCTTTTTCCACAGGAGCCTCCAAATGAGAAATTGCTCAGATCACCAACTGCTGGGTCACCAGTCCACACCTTTCTGATCTCTGATAACCTTGGGAAGCGATTCTGCCCCTGAGACTGATAGTAAAGTTTTCATGAATAGATATGGTACAAATGTAGAATAACCAGTGCATTAAATCACAGAAACAATGAAGAAAGAGAATGCCTGGAGCCAGTGGGTATCAGCACCTCTGAGGCCTATTCCTTGATGTCCTGCAGATGAGGAGATCCTTTACACAAAGAGGAAAGGCATGATGTTCTAAGAAAAGCCCAAATCTAGTTAGGCAATAACTTTCATTACTTTGTAGATCCTTGTGACCCAAAAAGCTAAGAGATAGTAATCGAAACTTGTGACCAGATACCCTCTGCTCTTAGCTTATGGAATGGTTTGCTTAATCATCCTTGTACACTTTATATAAAGCTTTGTGTTAAAGGCAAATGTGTGTCCTTTCCTTTAAGGCACCCACACTCTTTCTTGAACGTGTCTTCCTCTCTAATAAATTGGACTTCACTCTTTCTGTGATTTTCTCTGAAATTCTTTTCTGTGGCAAAGTCAAGAACCTATGGAGCAACTACACCCCATGCTACCTGACAGCATCATCATCAGCTCAAAGAATGAAGCATGTTACTGGGTGAATTTGCCTAGGAATTCAGCTGACCCAGGATCCCACTCCCTTTCCACATGGCTTCCCATAGCCAGTGACAAGCAGAGCAGAGAACATCTGCCTGTCCACCACCACACCCCACTCAGGCAGCAGAGACCACAGGCTCACTCACCTGCCCTTCTCTACTACCACTGTCCCCAGAGATTCCCAGTGATGGGCTAAAGGGAGAGTGCCTGCCCTCCTTGCCGACAGAGAGATTGGATTTGAATGGCACATGCATTCCTGGGGGTGGCAAGGGTCAGCTTCTACCATTGATGGGAAAAGGCAACTACTTCCAGCTCTCAAGCTGATTTCTCTCCCAGCACATAGCTGGAAACTTAAGATCAGCAAGTACGGGGGTGACATTTCTGCTTTCTCCTCCTATCTGTCAACCTAGGACAGGAGCACAATATTATAATAATAATGGTGTAATAGTATGGTGACCTCTCAGGGCCAGAAGTGACCCGGAAGTCATAATAATGCTGAAGATGATGGTGATGATGTTAATAACTAACACTGACCATTTATCACAAGCTAGATTTGTAAGAAAATTTGTACACAGATGTCTCATGTAATGCATAAACTAATCCTTTAAATGTGTACTGTTTTCCCCATTGTACAAAGGAGAAAATTTACAGAGATTCATATCCTCTTGGTCATCTAATCTTCTAACTACTTAAGATAGACATAAGCCACCCCAGAAGGAAAGGGAGAATTTAAAAATATATGTTTTGCATTATAAAAGTAAACTTGTTACATGATTTGGAAAAATTGGCAAGAAAAATAAATTACCTAATATCAAAACCACTGTTAGGGTCAGGCGTGGTAGCTCACACCTGTAATCCCAACACTTTGGGAGGTGAAGGCAAGAGGATTGCCTGAGCCCAGGGGTTTGAGACAAGCCTGGGCAAAATGATGAGACCTCATCTCTACAATAAATCACAAAATTAGCTGGGTATGGTGGTGCACGCCAGTAGTTCCAGCTACTTGGAAGGCTGAGGTGGAAGGATCGCCTGAGTCTAGCAAGTTGAGGCTGCAATGGCTGTAATCGTGACTTTGACTCAAAAAAAAAAAAAACCACCATGAGACTCTGACTCAAAAACAAACAAACACTACTAGCCTATTACAACGTGCTTCTTTCCAATCTTTGTTTTCCCCTTTTCATCTTTTTTTCATCAAGGAATAATATAAATTCTCCATTGAAGAATATTCTTAAAGATTCTCTTTTCAAGGATTCTCTATTTTTAACTGTGATTTCCATCATTTTGTGTCAATGCCACAGGCATTTGTCCAGGGCATGCCTCCCTGAGAGCCAGGGTTGCTATGGAGACTGGGTTTGGGCACCTCAGGACAGGTCACAAGGCCCATCCTAGGGCACTGCACTCAGGGCAGGTGTCCCAGAGGGAACATCTGGGGACTGGTGGCTGACTCACTTCCGGCAGAGGTTGGCATAGAGTCTGGTGAGCTCCGAGGCCGCCATCCATGGGATCTGGGATTCTGAGGAAGCTTCGCTCCAGACGCAGAGGGATGTGGCTATGTGGCAGCCCTCTCCATGAAGTGTTTTTCACTTTTCTGCAGTTTCCTAAAAAATACCTCCCTCTCACCAGAAGCCTCTACTTAGGACTAAGACACTCCCCACCAGGGGCAGCCCCTTTGAGGCTGTGGCCTCCGTAATGAGACGCCCCTCTCTGCTACTCTGTGACCCTGGCTCTACTTAACCTCCCTGCCCTGTTTCCTCATCTGAAAAATGGGGCCAATCATCATTCATACCTCACAGAGCTGCTAGGAGGGTTAAATGGCATTTTTCTGAGTACCGAGCATGCAGCAAGGGTTCAGCAAAGGGTGGCTGCTGTTCTAGAAGCTTTCTCCATATAGATGGCTCATGAAGGAAGGTGTGAAGCAGTTGTCCATGCAGTGGGTAGTCGGCCACGTCAACAGCACATCACTCCTCTGGCCCATCCAGATCCCCATGTCCTCTCAATCCTATGCAAGTGCCTGTCTCCTCCTGCTCCTCCCGCCTCTCTCCCCTCTCCCCTATACCATTTTCCATGGACACAGGAAGGATGAAGCCGGGAGCAAGACCAAATGATCTATAAACACTAAAGTGATACAAGGCTAGCCATGGTGCTGAAGCGGGGTCCTGGGAGTCTCCTGCTCTGGGTGTCACCCCTGTTTCTTCATCCAAAAGTGGAGAACATAGCCAGGCTCGGTGGCTCAGCCTGTCATCCCACGCCTTTGGGAGGCTGAAGTGAGTGGATTGCCTGAGTCCGCGGGGTTCGAGACCCGGCCTGGGGCAACTTGGCGAGACCTCATCTCTACAATAAGTCAAAATGAGCCGGGCGTGGTAGCACGTGCCTGTAGTTCCAGTTACTTGGAAGGATGAGGCAGAGGGATCACTGGAGCCCAGCAGGTCGAGGCACTCCAGTCTGGGCAACAGAGTGAGACTCCAACTCAAAAAAAAGAAAAAAGAAAAAAAAAATGTGGAGAACATGCCCATGTCTACTTTGTGACCCAGTGGTGGTGTCTCCATGAAATAGTATATAAAGTTCTCAGCATGGTGATGGAGTGGGATCAATTATTATTATTTTTTTTTTCTGAGTCAGAGTCTCACTCTGTCACTTATGCTAGAATGCAGTGGTGCATAGCTCACAGCAGCCTTGAACTCCTAGGTTCAAGTGATCCTCCTGCCCCAGCCTCCCAAGTAGCTGGTACTACAGGCACATGCCACCAGGCCCAGGAATTTTTTTTTTTAGAGAGACGAAGTCTTGCTATGTTACCCAGGCTGGTCTTGAACTCCTGGCCTCAAGCAATTCTTCCACCTCAGCCTCCCAAAGCACTGGGATTACAGGT